>NW_026127880.1:0-15620 GCF_022985175.1 Labeo rohita | reverse complement strand
AGGTGACAATACACACACACATTTGCTCTGCCATTTTTCCACAATCAGGACGAAACCCAAAACTCCCAGACTGTTAGCAAAAGATCTGGAAGAAGCAACACCATAAAACACCAGAGAAGTGGGTGAGATAAAACATCATAAAACTGCTCATAAATTCACTCATAAATTCAATTAAAGTCAAATCTAACATCTGTTTTGATCTTCTGATTTACACAACCACTGCCATGTCACTCAGAGCTGACAGGACCCGGGTGACATGGCTGTCAGAGTGACAGAGGGGTCATAAACACATAAATTCATCCATAAATCTAATCATGTACACACTAGACATATGTCTACCTGTCCATCAACAATGACAGGAGTCAAAAATACACTCATAAATCCAGTCATAAATCAGGTCATAAATCATATTTGATACGTTATGTGCCTGTAAGAACTACTCACTGCAATCAAAAAACAAACTAATTAATTAATTAACACACAAACAAGTGTTTGAACAAGAGAAAGCTTTTTAAATGCAAGCAATGTAAACTGCACACAACAGGTGTCAAAATATAAAATTAGGAATGTCTAGGAATCGCTTTGTAATGAATTCTTGCATAAATTATTGCAATCAGCTGTTGTTGTTAGTTTTGCAACATTAGTATTGTTATTATTTGTTGTTAGAATTACATATTTTAACAATATCCCCATGAAAACAGTAAAGAGAAAAGAATAGCTGTTTGAGAGAGAGAGACATTGTCAGAATTATATTGGCACCCTAAAAAATAGTATAAAAATAAGAGCATTGGGAACATAAATCTGTATTTATTGTTTGTCTTTCTGATCTTTCTTAAAAAAAAAAAAAAAAAAAAAAAAAAAAAAAAAGTAAAAGTAAATTTTATATATATATATAATATATCACAAAAATCTTTTCTTTTTTTAACAAAATCACATTATGAAAATATTTTTTTCTCTAATACACATTGGCCTAGAAATTATTATGAGTAAAATCTTTGAAGATCTACTGTACATTCCCATTTACATTTACATTTTAGGACACCAGGGTGACTAAATATATACAGGAATATAAATATGAGAGAACACAAAGGTCAATTCCCTTTATCATCCATCATAATGACACAAAAAAATAGAGTTCTGCAGATAGTTCCAATCAACAGGAAATGTTAACAATCTGCCTACAGTGATTTGCCTGTGTCTAAACTGTTTTAATGCAATGTGAGGAAGAAAGTTTGAGTGGCACAAGACTTTCCAAGGAAAATAGTCTTGGAGTCATAATGAGCTATGGTTGGATCTTCCAGCAGAACAATGAATCAAAAGGACCATCAAATTAACAATTTACAATTAACAAAAAAAAAAAAAAAAAAGGAAGGAAAGGAAAGGAAGTGACATGTGGCCAAGTATGGTGACCCATACTCAGAATTTGTGCTCTGCATTTAACCCATCCAAGTGCACACACACAGTAGTGAGAAGTGATCAAACACACACACACCGTGAACACACACCCGGAGCAGTGGGCAGCCATATTGCTATCGCTGCGGCACCCGGGGAGCAGTTGGGGGGATCGGTGCCTTGCTCAAGGGACTCACCTCAGTCATGGTATTGAGGGTGGAGAGAGCGCTGGTTATTCACTCCCACCACCTTCAATCCCTGCCGGACCTGGGACTCGAACCTGCAACCTTTCGGTTACAAGCCTGACTCCCTAACCATTAGGCCACGGCTGCCCAAAAAAAAAAATGGGACACTGAGCACAAAATGAAGGTTCTGCCATGGATGTCCCAGTTCCCTGACCTAAACCCTATAGAAAACTGAAGACAAGAGAGTTTATCATGGAGTTGGGAATCTGAAGGGTCTGGAGTGAATCTGGATGAAGAAATGGTATATGATCTCTTGTCAAGTGTTTTTCAGAGTCATCAGGCATTATAGGATAGACCATAGCTGTTAAATTGGCCAAAGGAGGTTGCAAAAAGTATTGAATAAGTATTGAATAATAACTTTTTTTTTTTTTTAAATAAAACATCAAAATAATTACCAGTGCAGATTTATTTTCACAGGCTTCTTTGTTTACATCCACCAAGGATACCAATAATTTTGATATATGAAGACTGGAAACACAATGTTAATCTGAAGTTAAACCTGCCTCCTGGTAGGTTTAATTTAAGCTTCAATTTAGTCCTGAAGTAGCTCTAGTCTTCCTTCAGGAAATCAGCCTATTAAATTCCTGACTAGACTAAGTCTACGACCAGGCACGTGCGCAGGTAGGGCTCAACCTGTGCAGAGCACATGCCCTTTTTGTAATTACACTCAGAAGTGCCCTTTTTTTGGGAGAGTTTTTTTTTTTTTTTTTTTTTTTTTTTAATAAAGCAATGCTATTGGTAACCCTTTACGTCTGTTTGTCTTTTTAACAAATATTTAACCAATTAAAGGCATTAAAAAGCGCATCTCTTAGAACCGCTCAAACTGTCAGTCAAACTTCACAACTCCGCCCCCTGAGCGCCGCGAACTTACGTTTCAGCACATCAGAGTCATAGAGCAGAAGCAGATGAACGTCTTCGTCTTGTAACGGTAAAATATGTTGTTTGAATAAGTGCAACGTTGTCTTTATGAAATAAACACTAGCATGTCTATAAAGGTTCATATAATGCATCACCACACTGGTGTGATGTCGTCGTTTTAATGATGGACAAATTGCACACATTCGCTGGTCAAAAACCCGTGGTGTAACTGCATTTGAGTTTGACACAAAGCCACCGAGTGATCCTTGTCAGCTAGGTAAAATATATTATAAGAAATTTCTATTTTGATTTTATGGCTATCTGCTGAATGTGCTGATGCATGTAAATTACATGATGTAATTGATTAACATTTCATCATATTATATAGCCTATGGTCACACACCATGGTAGGTTAAAGTTTACGATGCTATTATATTATGCATGTGTTTGCTGGCTAGATTTTTAAAAAAAATCTAGTATTGTATACTCCCCGCTCGTCTTCACATGTATAAACATAGAAAAACATGGTTTACTACTGTAATAATGTTGTATTATTATGGGGTGCCCTTTTTTCAGTTTCAGCACATGCCCTTCAAAAGGTCTGTGCGCGGCCCTGTCTAAGACTGTTTAAAACCATGACTACTGTTAATCTGGTTTAAAGGGCCACTTTAGTCTAGGACTAGGCTTAATCTCTGTCCGGGAAACCGCCCCTACATGTCAGATTGTGAAAAGCACATATATCTACATCACAGTGACCTGTAAAACTGAACAGAAATGGTAAATTCAGAAAATAAGATGAAAATAACTGGCCATTAAATATATTAAAATAACTGGCTAACCGAAAGAAATCATAGGCTCAAAGGAATGTAATGAAATTTCTTCAAATAAAAATAGGACTGTATATAATTCTGTTATATAATAATTATGACCTTTCAGATTTATATGTTTGGCTTGGATTATTTAATATGATTTGTCTGTCATTATTCAACTAAACCTTCAAAGTTCACACATTTACAAGAACGAGGTGAATGGAGAAGATTGTGCATTATCTGCAGGAGAGGGAGAACAGGAAGAAACAGCACTACTTTAGTTTGTGATCTGCAGTTCGAAGGAAGAAGGAGAAACAGGTGTGTTTGTGCATCACATTCCTAGATCTGTTGTTAACTGGACTTTGATTCGTATCATGTGACAAACATCAGTCTTGAAGATTCCACAGGTGTGTTTAACAGCATCACAAATCGAAAGTGTTTTAAAGACTTCCGGATTCTGTTCCTACAGCACAAGATCGTCTGTACTATTGCAAGTAAGTTTGAATACTTTCACGATTACAGTTATTTAAGATGAACGGATTTCATAGCTATATGTAAGCGTGATTTGTTAAGTTATAACTTAATTTACAAGTCTGTAAAAATGTAGCATTAAAATAATTCTGGGGTTATTTTTTATTTGCCCTTGTTCCATTTTAAGACGCGAGACCGAAAGTATTCTGTGATTAAACCTGTTCTTCTGGATCCAGAGGTCAATAAAACAGAGCAACAAATGAATATTCTTTTAAACTTCTTAATGTTTCGAAAGTTGCTGCATAGTAATGTGCATGTAAATATAAATATTGCGGTAAAGTTAGTTTGACGTTTGACATTCATTAGACATTCGGTTTCATAACAATTCAACTCTTTGTGTCTGTTGTGTTTTGAGCCTGAACGAACTTTAATAATAGACACAAACATGCGCCCTTTAGTTTGCACAAGGCACAACTGTAAAATATTCAGAATATTATTCCCTATAATGCACAAGACTTGCTTTTCTGATTATACCTTTATTATTTTTTTATGTGGTACTGAATCCATATTTTTAAATGTTCTTTATACTGAACCCACGTAAATTCATTAAACTCTGCCACTATTTGAGATAAAGACATCAAAACAACTGTTAAATGTTCATAATATCATTCCCTATCATGCACAAGACTTGTTTTTTTCTGTTTAGGTTTTATTATTTTTATATATGGTATTGAAATAATATTTTTTATATGTTTTATATACTAAACCCACTTAAATTCATAAAACTCTGCCACCGTTTGAGATAAAAGTATCAAATCAACTGTAAAATATTGAAAATATTATTCACTGTAATGTACAAGGCTTGTTTTTTTTTTTTTCCTCTCTGACTATGCCTGTATTATTGTTCTATATGGTATTGAATCCATATTTTATGTACGGAACCCAACAAAATTCATTAAAGTCTGCCACCGTTTGAGATAAAGGTATCAAAGATGAACATATATGATACTGAATCCATATTTTTTATGTTTTATATACTGAAACTCTGCCACTATTTGAGATAAAAGTATCAAACCAACTGTAAAATATTGAAAATATTATTCCCTGTAATGTACAAGACTTGTTTTTTTTTTTTTTTTTTTTTTCTGACTATGCCTTTATTATGTTTATATATGGTATTGAATCCATATTTTATGTATGGAACCCAACAAAATTCATTAAAGTCTCTCACCGTTTTAGATAAATGTATCAAAGATAAAGGTATATGATACTGAATCCATATTTTTTTTGTTTTATATACTGAACCCACTTAAATTCATTAAACTCTGCCACTATTTGAGATAAAGGCATCAAACCAACTCTAAAATATTATTGCCTATTATGCACCCTATAAAGGCATCACACCAACTGTAAATTATGATAAAATATGATTCCTTATGATACACATGGCCAATTTATCAGATTATACCATTAGTATTTTTCTATATTGAAAGCATATGAATAGTTGAAATAGAAAAGCATCACAGCGTCAGAATTGTTTCTCTAAAATGAGCATTTGTGTCACGCTCCCATGTTTAGGTTCAGTACTTTCACTTTAATCGCAATCAATATTTTCTTTTCTTTGCCATTAAAATTAAAGAGCTGAATATGAATGTTTAATCTAAGAAAAAAAGATACAACACTTTCACTGGGGTGATACCCTTAGGTTCAAAAGTAAAAATACATTTTTGTACCTTATTTACCTTAAATGGTACCGTAAAGGTCCATATTAATACTTTAAAGTCTGCATGAACCAGAAGATGCAACCAGCTTTGCTTCAGTGCTGTGATGTGAAACGGGACAGTGAATAGAGGACAGGGTTTTGTGTTTGCACACGTTCTCTCAATATTGTTTATAGCAGATTAACAATTGGATGGGAGTTTGTTTTTTTTTTCTCTTCCATCAGTTCCATCACATGCAAATACAAGGCAAATATAGAGCAATGTCATACAGTTTAAAACATGTAAAGCAGAATAACAACAACAACAACAACTAAACATAAAATGAACATAAACATGTATACAAATTATTAAAATAAATAAAAAAATAATAATAATATTACAGCAGTTACAGTACATACATTTGAAAAGCTTTAGAAATTTATTGTTTTTATAAGGTTCTTATTTTGTGATCTCATGTTTTAAAATACATTTTAAGGTCAGTGTAACAGGTAATACTGTATATAATGGATTCCTTAGAATTTTTTTTTTTTTTTTTTACTTATAAATATAAAACTTTGCTAAGATAATTAAATTATTATTAATAATATCATTTTGTTTTATCAGAAAAAGATTTTGAAAACAAAGTAAAATATCATGAGGTTCTAAATTAAAGGCTTTGTTTAACTTTTTTGTTATGTCTATTTTAAAGTCAACCCAACATGAAATAGTATCTTCAACTGATATGTTATAAAAGGTACATTTGCATGGAGAGGACATACAACCACACACACACTTGCAAATAAACTCCTTTATTTAATTAACCATGTTTCTGCAAGAGCCTTTGTCAAGGTATACAAATGTTAATATTAAAATAAATTTTTAGATGGCACTTAGAAGCTTTTGCATCTTCTAATCTATATTTGTAATCATGCCTATTTTGCATTTTCAATATTTACCTTCCCTACTGTGGTTTTATTTTTACGTCATCTTATATATATTTTGTATTATTTTATTTTATTTTTTATACTTAATACTTATAACTTTTTATTTTTTTTTTTTTTTTGCACTAAAAGACCTTGTCTGCAAAACCAAATCAAGTCATCTCGTTTTATTGTCAAAGACTGTGACACCGTTTACACTCACCGAAGTGAATATATATACACAAGTGAAAACAAAGAGAAATAATTATTTACAGGAAAAAGAAAATAAGTCGGTTCAGAAAGAAAATAAAAACACACCGGCCACTTTACAGTCTTGATGCACTGGGGAGGATGAAGGGAAATCTGGATCATGCCAAAGGAAAGAAAACAACAAAAACAACAAAACCAAAAGAAATCTTGCTAACCCTTTTTGATCTAATCCTAAGCTAAACAAAGAAAAATTTGAAAAAGAAAATACTGTAAAAACTTTTACTATGATCTACTCAATTTTTTTGGTGAAACATTTTTACACTGAAAAATATTAAGTAAATTTAAAAGTTGTGAAATAATTGAAATATACTTTAAGAATCAAGTAAATGTAACTAAAAAAAAATAAGTAGATTCAACTAATTCAATTAATTAATCTTTTAAATAAAATTGAGTAAATATAATTAAAATCTTTATGCAATGCAATAGTAATTCAATAGTAAATCTGAAACAAAAAATTGAGTAGATTTAACTCAACTACTCTTACTAACTAAACAAAACAATACAAAAGGTGGCACAAATCCCTAGCCTAGTGTGTCTAACAAAAATCAACCTAAGTGTGCACCATGTATATCAAGTGACATAACTTACCTACCCCTTCACCTCCATCCAGTTCTAACAGAATATTTGCAACACCCTTTAGAGCTCTCAAACATAAGCATCAAGACAGTCAGAATAGGTAAGCCATTACATGGCAATCAAAGCACACTGCAAACTAAATCAAATACAAAGAAAAGAAACTCAAAGAAAAACAGAGTATCACAGCTCGAGTACGCAAAAGAGCCGGCTGCGCTAATAATACACTGGCTTTTTCCTAGTAAGGATAGTAAGGATAGACGTCAATCAGCCAGCGTGTTTTGGGAACAACCCCGTCACGTCATGACACCCCAAACAGCTAGTCCCGATTGATTGACAGATGAGATGACCAATCCTCACGTCACCTGCGAAAGTGAAAGTAAGAGGGAAAGAAAAGAAAGAAGGAAAACTCGGGGAGAAGAATTCATACATAAATTAAACAAACACCAACTCAACGTCACATAGGGACATAACACCCACCTCGTGACAGGGTTCGGTATATAAAATATTAACAAATATTGATGCAGTACCATATATAAAAATAATAAAGGTATAATCAGAAGAAACAAGCCTTGTGCATTATAAAGGAATACTATTCTGAATATTTTACAGTTGCTTTGGTACATTTTAGCTTAAATGGTGTTGTTGTTTAATGGATTTATATTATAGCACACATTAAAAGTTGTAAAATTATTATTAATTAAATTATTTTTTATTATTATTTATTACATTTTTTTCCCCTTAAAATTAAGCCTTGTGCAACCTATAGGGCATGTATTTATGTCTATCTGAGTTTGTCTATCTGTCTATCCGAACAGGCACAGAGAGTTTAATTGGTATGAAACCGAATGTCTAATGAATGTCAAACGTCAAACTAACTTTACTGCAATTATAATAAATATAATTATAATAAATAAATAAATAAAGGCATGTGTTGTGAGTGATCTGAATGATCTGAATGATAGAAGAGATTAAGACACCAGTTACATGGCTTTTTATATTGATTGTTTGATAAACATTCAGCACTAGTTATTTTTCTTCATCATTTGTTCCTCTGAACTATCATGATATTGATCTCAGTGACACATTGTCATGTTCAGGTCATGATGAGCATCTGATCGTCTTCAGAGACACAAAGATCTCAGTGTTGATCAGTTTATCTGCAGTTTGTCAGAGGAGCGAGGAAAGGACTCTCAGTCTGAGATGAGTCTCTCACAGAAACAGAGGTAACACTGAGTCTGTTTTTAGGTCATTATTTTAAACTCTTTCTGTGAACAATAAAACCCCATCAATAATGATATCCAGAACCTCCAAGATACTGTCTTCAAACAGCCACATTTGTGAAAGAAAAAAACCATGTTTGTATCAGAACCTGTAAAAATGACATCAACAGATCATCCATAATTTATCATATAAATCTGATTGCATTACATGTTTGGGGTTGCATGTTTATTGTGTATTAAATGTAAATATTGGGCAAACTACATTTAATTTAAATTAATAAAAAAATACATCAAACTCTTACAGTGTAGATTTGTGAATATTTTTAAAGTGAAATTTTAAAGATTTTTGTGTCTTTTTTAGACTTTTTCACTGTACTCAGTTCATTGTTCATTGTATTTGTTGCTACAGATGTTGTATGAGTCAGTTGTGTTTTTTAGTGAAGTAGAAATTGTGCAGGATGAGAAAGCAGCGCTTCACTTGACTGTTAGATGATTCCTTTATAGCAGGCCTGATGAGTTAGTGAATTAGTTTGTGTTAAACTGGACTAAACAAACTCCCATTTGGCTCATAAAATCTCTTCAAATGAGACTGAAGTATCTCCTATAGTTTTTCTCTGTTCTTTGTGTCATTAGTGTAAGATCAGACTCACATGTGTCCAGCTCTGTGTCTGTGAAGAGTGACCGGTCAAAAGATGGTGAGCCACCAAAGTTCAGTGAGAAAAAAACATCATCTACCAAAAGGTATGACATTATAGCATTATGTTAGCTAATTTTGTCATGTCATTATTTTTTCGAACACAATGTGGTTTCTGATAGATGTTGACTGAATTAAAAAAAATCAATCACTGAACACAACATATGGTGACTTTTAATGAAACACTGTCTGGAGCTTCTTTCCAATAATACAATTATACAGGCAGACATTACGAGAATGTTGGCATAACTGGCTTACATGTATAAGAATTACCATTTAATTTAATTACAAAATAGATGGAATTGTAATTAGTTACACTTACTGAGAAAAAATGTGTAATTAAATTTCAGTTACTTTTGTTCTGTGTCATTACAAAGGGGATTTTTCACAGACCCATCCCACTTACAGGTTTAATTGACTGTGAAATTGCATTGTCTGCTCTAAAATGAGACACCAATGTTTCAGGAGTTTAGGAAAGAATCATCTACATGCTTATTCAATAACTGTTTTTCTTATTTGGGTTATGCATACACTTTATTTTTTGAGATTGTTTTTTTTTCCTTGACATTGTTAGATGCTAGTGTTTTCTGTCATAATTATGCAGACATTTAATTTCAAACCCAGTATCATAGCTATTAAACTATTTCTTGTTATGATGTTATTTATGTTATGATCTTGTTATGACATATAGAGCAACTGCGCTCAAATATTTAAGTTCGATTTGTCTCAAAGTCCTTTGCCGATCCCGTTCCCCTAAATATTCCCAGCTCTTTCCTGTCATCTCTCTACTGTGTACAGACAACTCTCTACAAAAAAAATAAATAAATAAATAAATAAAGTAAAAAAATAAATAAATAAATAAAACTCTGAATTTGTGGCTCAGACTCATTCGGGGCAACTTAAGTCAGTGCTATATGCTTGATAATTCTTCTTGGCGGAAGCTTTGTGTGTGGTTAGCTAATAAAATATTAAAGCTTAATTCAATATTATGTGGACAATTTCTTAATCCTGTTATCCTGGTATCGTGGACTTGCTCTTTTGTTTCATACAAATTCAGCTGCTGCCTTTTTTTTTTGTACACTGTAATGGATTATAAGATAACTAACAAACTAGTACTACTACTTTATTTATGTGGTGAAATGTTGTGTAAGAAAACTGGTATGACTGCACTGTATCCCTAAAATGTCTAGTTTGAACTTGCCATTTGCTAGCTACTGATTTCTTCATGGAAGCTTTGCATTCAAATATTTCAACTCAGATCAGTGTTTTGTGTCTAATTATTTTGACACAAAACATCTAAATAATATATCAAGCAGCTGTGTAATCAGTGGGATAATGTACATCCAGCCAGTTGTTATCGCTAAATAAAGATGTTTACTATCCCTTACTTATTATAATCTTAATTAAAGTGATACAGGATTTTGAAAGTCTGACAGTAATCAGTGTTAAGTGCTACTGTAAGATTAACTCTGCCTGGTTTAAATGTTTCAAAATGATTAACCGTTGAAAATATTAGAAATTTAGAAAAGGAATCAAAAAGTAATTAAAAGTAATAAGTTACATTACTTTAGTAAAGTAATTGATAGTGTAAGATCAGACTCACATGTGTCCAGCTCTGTGTCTGTGAAGAGTGACTGGTCAAAAGATGGCTACCATTTTCAGTGAGAAAAAAATCATCATCTACCAAAAGGTATTTAATGTTTTTTCATTGTTGGTTGCACATGGACTGCGAGAAAATATTTCATTGAATATTTATCATGAATCTATATTGTGTAAATATTTATCAGTGTTTTCATTAAGATGCTAAGAGCATGTAAAAAGATTGAAAATGAGACCTAATATTTACCTAAATTTATACTTAAATAGATCCTATACTTTAACAGTGTGAACTTAAACAGCTATTGCTCTCTGTCTTTGTTAAAAAAAAAAAAAAATTATTTGCTATCTAGTTTTCTAATAATTTCCCTGTAAATGCAGTACTTCATTTTATTCACTAATAGGGTTCAATATGAGACATTAGATTCAGACGTCCAGACTCACAGGAACTACATCTCCTGAATTTCAAAGACAATCTCCTGTGGATCTTCCAGGTAGGAAAACACAATACTTTTAAAAATGTTTACATTTATAACAAAAAATAGTTTTTTGAACAACACTTGCAAGAATTACTGAACAACAAAAATATTCAGTAGAAATTTGATTTCTGTTTTATCATTTATGTTTGCTTTTAGCAACACAGAAAATTTATTTTTTTTTTATTTTAGGGTCTTGAAAGCAAAATTATCACATTTCTGAAGAATGAGCTGGAAAAATTTAAGAAAATATTACAAGAAGAAGACTTACAATACTTTGTGAAGGATTTTAATGAGAACAGATGCAGTATCAAAGAAGCAGCTCTTGATCTCACACTCTACTTCCTGAGAGAGATGAAGCAAGATGAAGCTGCTGATACTTTAGAAGGTAAGAGACTCGTGATCATCTGTCACATTGTCATTTATAAATGTAATGGAGAAAATAGTAAAACTAAAATGCTAAAAAAAAAATTCTTTCTTTTTTTGTCCCTGTGTTTAGATGAGCTGTTCTTCATTCATCAGCTAAAATGTAGCTTAAAGGAAAAGTATCAATGTGTGTTTGAAGGAATTGCAAAGCAAGGTGACTCTACACTTCTGAATAACATCTACACAGATCTCTATATCACTCAGGGTTGTAGTGAACAGGTCAATACTGAACATGAGGTAAGACAGATTGAAGTTGCTTCCAGGCGTCATGAATCACAAGAAATACAGGTTGAATGCAAAAATTTGTTTGAAGCACCTGAACAAGACAAGCAGATCAGAACTGTACTGACAAAAGGAGTTGCTGGCATCGGAAAATCAGTCTCTGTACAGAAGTTTGTTCTGGATTGGGCTGAAGGAAAAGAAAATCAAGATATCAGCTTCATATTTCCTCTTCCATTTAGAGAGATGAACTTAAAGGAGAAAGAAAAACTAAGTTTGATGGACCTTATAACTCAGTTTTTCCCTGAGACAAAAGGACTGAACCTTACAAGAAGGAACCAAAAAGTCCTGTTCATTCTTGATGGTTTGGATGAATTTCGTCTTCCTTTAAACTTTAAGGAAAATGAGACATTGCATGATGTGTCTTCACCAGCATCTCTGGATGTTCTCCTAACAAACCTCATCAAGGGAAATCTGCTTCCTTCTGCTCTCATCTGGATCACCACCAGACCAGCAGCTGCCAGTAAGATTCCTCCTGACTGTATCGACCGGCTGACAGAGATACGAGGATTCAATGATGCACAAAAGGAGGAGTACTTCAGAAAAAGATTCACAGATGAGAATCTGGCCAAAGAAATCATTGATCATGTTAAACAATCAAAGAGTCTTTTTATCATGTGCCACATCCCAGTCTTCTGCTGGATTTCAGCCACTGTTCTCCAGAACATTTTGGAGGAGAAAAAAAATAATGTTGTGAAAAACAATAAGGCTGATGACAAATCCAAAATACTACAGGAATCAAATACTGAAGACACTCCAAAGACTCTGACACAAATGTACACACACTTTCTCCACTTTCAGATCCTGCAGAGCAGACGAAAGTATGATGGAGAATATACACCAGATGTTTCCTGGGATAAAGATGCCATCCTTTCACTGGGGAAACTGGCATTTCATCAGCTGGAAAGAAACAATGTGATCTTCTATGACACAGATCTGAAAGATTGTGGTATTGATGTCTATAAGGCATCAGTGTATTCAGGCATGTGTACCCAGATCTTTAAGGAGGAAACAGGGATTGTTCTTGGTACCATGTACTGCTTCGTTCACTTGAGCATTCAAGAGTTTATTGCAGCCCTTTATGCTCATCTGTTTCTAGACATAAAGAAGAAATATGTGTTTGATCAAGATTCTACAGAACAGGAAAACAAAAGTGAAACCAAGATTGATTTGCTCAAGACTGCAGTGGACAAGGTGCATGAGAGTCGCAGTGGTTATCTGTCACTCCAGTCCAAAAAAACATGATTGATTTGCTCAAGACTGCAGTGGACAAGGCACTAGAGAGTGATAATGGACACCTGGATCTTTTTCTTCGATTCCTCCTTGGTTTGTCACTCCAGTCCAATCAGCGACTCTTACAGGGTCTGTTGACACAGCAGGATGGAAATGACCAAATCAAAAAGGAAATAGTTCAGTACATCAAGCAGAAATTTGAAGCTAATCTGTCTCCAGAGAGATCCATCAATCTGTTCTACTGTCTGAATGAACTGAACGACCAAACTCTGGTGAAAGACATTCAGACCCACCTTAGCAAAGGAAGTCTCTCATCTGCTGATCTTTCACCTGCCCAGTGGTCTGCTTTGGCCTTTGTGTTGTTGACATCAGAGGAGGAGCTGGAGGAGTTTGAGCTTCAGAAATTCAAGAAATCAGACGAGTGTCTCATTAGATTATTGGCAGTCATCAAAACCTCCAAAAGAGCTCTGTAAGTTGATCATTTTTGCTTTCATCTGAAAAAATACATTTATCTAGGGTTCCCATGCATCCTGGAAAACCTGGAAAAATAATTACTGATTTTAGTCCTGGAAAATGTGTGGAAAATTAGAAAAATATAAACATGTCATGGAAAATCTTGTTGTTCTGGAAAATTAAATATATATATATATATGTTCTTGTTTTTTTTTAGCTGAGAATGAAGAGTTTTGTTCTCCTTGAAACTATTAATGTTAGTAGCAGAAAGTGCTTTGTTCAGGGATGCTGAGGTTTGACATATGAAAAGTATTTTAAATGATGATGGTTAGTCCATCAAATGTCCACTCAGATGTTTGCAGTAAATGTCAACAGATAATCAGATAACTAGTGATTGTGATTTATTTTAATGTATAATTCCAGCCTTTCTATAGTACCAGTAATACCAAATACTGGGTTATTGTGGTTCTCACTGATAGGCAGCTGCTTTTAAACATTCCTGTGCATATTTTTGGAAGCACTCTGTAAAGAGCATTGTTTTTTTACAACATGTTTTTACAGCATTGTACATTGAATCCAATGTTGAGCACATGATCACAATGGTTAAGGTGTTTAATCAGAATTCACTCAGTAATGCTTTTCCTTAAACCCATGGAACTAGCACTTTCAAATGTATAATTCATTGTAATTAAAACTATAGAAGAAATAATATAATAACTATTTGTATTTAGCAAATGTGTTCAATCTAATTATTGTGTAATCTTATTTCCCTCATAGGCTAAATGATTGTGGCTTAACAGACAAAAGCTGTTCAGCTCTGGCTACAGTTCTTGGATCAGATACCAGTCTGAAAGAGCTGAACATGAGCAATAATAATCTGCAGGATTCAGGAGTGAAGCTGCTCTGCACTGGACTGGAAAATATGAAGTGTCATTTGGAGATACTGAGGTAAGTTGTGTGACAACAGACAAAAATTGAGCTCAACAAAATCATAAGGTGAAAAACAGACTTAGATAATGAACAAGTCTGTATGTTGTGCTTTTATGTTTATGCCTGCCATAGTGTTCTTTTTCTGATTTGGTCTGTCATTGACACTGTCCTAAGCCGACGCATTATGCTATACCATTTACAGAATGTATTTGGTTATGTTCAAGGTAGGTATAACTTAACATGTATTTGATGGTTCATTTGTATTTATGATGATGCATATCTGTTTGTATATATAATTGGATATGAAAAGCTAAGATAAGATGTTTTTAGACTATTATTATTTTTACATTTTTGCATTACATTTACTGATAAAATATACTGTTCAGTGTTTTCCTCTTGATGTCTGGACCATTGTTATATTTTGCTTAAAATAAGTGTCTTTTAAAACAAACAAACATACATGATGAACAGAAAAGAAATTAACTAGTAAAGTCAAGACACATTTAGTTATATAGCACTTTATACAATACAAATAATTTTACAGGTATAAACAAGAAAATAGTGAATTAGTGATGCAAACTAGAGCCCTGCGCGGGACTGTTTTCTAAACCCGAACCCACCCACTCCCGCTGAATTTCTGACTAAGACCGCCCGCTGTTCCACTCCCGCCCGCACCCGCAATGTGTGTGTCCACTCCCGCGGACTCTCTCTCAGAGCATCAATGTCAGGACAGTCAGAGAAAGTGAGAACTCTGATTGGAATCCTAGTTTCACAAACAAGTCAGTACCGGAGAATTAAAACGAAAATGAGGAAAACGAGTAATTACATGAAGGTGGCACAAACAGAAGACTACTCTAATGTTACCAAAGACTATAGAATACCCTTAAAGCCTTAAAACTTTGTTTCATGATCTTACCCAAGCATTCCAGTATGTGAATATTATCATAACAACATGAGTGGTTAAAATGAAGAAAGTGATCAACATAACTGATATTCAAAATGGTAAGCAAGCGCTGCTTTGTTTGCATTTCATATATCTACGTTTATCTTGTATATATTTGTTTTGTTTCTC
>NW_026127879.1:101018-149464 GCF_022985175.1 Labeo rohita | reverse complement strand
CTAACCCTGCTCTTCCCCTCATGTGGCCCACATGCTGCATGGAATGGTGGCATTTTTGCAGTGGTCCACAAGCAGGCCACTGCACAGCCACATTTTATTTGGGCAACATTTGGCCACTTGAGGCTCATGTTAGGCTCACATTAGCCAGTGCTTACACTGCCATATCTTTGCCAAAACTGGCCCAGATACATTTTAATATACCTGGGCCACATTTGCTGAAACATATGTCAACCACATTTGGTTTATACCATGTTGGCCTAGTCTAAAAGTTTAAAATAGGGTAATAACAATGGAGTACCAGAGATCTGAGACTTTTTAACATAGTCATTTTTAATGTGTCATTTTTCGTGTCACATGATAACACATTTTAATAATATTTTTACAGTAGTAGTAGTGCAAAGTATTTGAGGATTTATGGTATTTGACTAATGGAATTGGCTAATTTAGTAATAATTGTATATAACTCGGCTTATTAAAATAACAATATTTTATGTAAAATTCACTTTAAAGATGTACATTTCTCAGTTTAATTGGAGGTGATAACGTTAGAAAGTGTTATAGTTTAGTGAAACACTGCTGCCATCTACTGGAAGTCGAACACTTTTCAAATTTATTTGAAAGATTAAACGTAACGTTACTGTATGCTAGAGAAGTGTGACAGTTTCACTGGAAACAATTTAAAATAAGGTTAATTTTCAATAACTAACATTAACAAAAATAATAAATACTGTTGTAAATGTATTGTTTATTGTTAGTTCAAGTTGGCAAGAGCTGGCCCTGTGAGAATGTTTTTATCTCTTCTTCTGGCACTGCATTGAGAGCAGATTAAACATTTGTTGACAAAATTCAATAATCATTTTTTGTGGTAGCAATTTGTTAATTATTTTATGGAAAACCAGTTACCTCAGTATCTCCAGCTGACAGTTTGGACTCTTCAGTCCTTCAGAAAGAAGCATCACTCCAGAATCCTGCAGGTCATTGTTACTCAGATCCAGTTCTTTCAGGACACAGTTTGAGGATTTCAAAACTGATGACAAACTCTCACAAGACTGAGCAGTGAGATTACATATAGAAAATCTGAACAACACAGTAATTTAACACAGAATTAATCTTAACAGTGTGATTTAAAAATAATAATAATAATAATCAATCAATCAATCAATCAATCAATCAATCAATCAATCAATCAAATCAAATCAATCAAGCATTTCAAAACTCAAACCTCAATATCTCCAGCTTTGAGTTTGGACTCTTCAGTCCATCAGAAAGAAGCTTCACTCCATGATCCTGCAGGTCATTGTTACTCAGATCCAGCTCTCTCAGGACAGAGTTTAATGACTGTAAAGCTGAAGACAAACTTTCACAGGACTGATCAGTGAGATCACACCCACACAGCCTGTGAAGAGAACAAAACAAACAGGCGTATGTGAATTTATTAGATAGGTTATATATCTTATAATCTGGAGTGCATGTTTGAATACATTAACAAAGCACTTTTAAAGTATTTCAAAACTGTTATAGGTAATTAGTAGTTTATAAACTGTAGTTAATACATTAATAGACTATATACAAATTGTGAGTTCATCATTGATTGGCACTGTAATTAATATGTTTAATTACCTCATATGAAATACAATGGTTTGTTGACAACTTATTAACCGCAGATTGTTCTCACTTTATATTAGGTCACAGAAAATCTGAAAATGTAATACATTAAATGCTTTAAATCAGCCTATATTGCACATTAATTGTAATAATATTTAGTGTTTCTTAAAATGTTTACAAATATATTAAGCACACATACATACATTGGGTTTCTATGTTTTATAAGGACCTTTTATAGAACACTGTACAAATTATACTGTATGAACTGTATGTCCTGTCCCCAGTTTTAAGAAATTGTGAATACTAATGCAATTAATGACCAATAAAGGTTAGTTAATTAATGACATTTTTTATATACTATGACCTAATCTAAAGTAAATAATGACAATGAATGATGAGCTCACTGTTTGTATATAGTCTGTATATAGTCTGTTAATGTATTAACAATAGTTTATAAACTATTGATTAACTACAGTTTACAAATAATTTGTAAATACTTTATTACTGTACCTATTACCTATTATAAAGTGTTACCACTTCACGCATTTATATGTCATTTTCATAAGTAACTTATGAAAATGTCACAACTTCAAAGGCTGAAAAATGTCTCAGGCTGAAAAACGTCTCATCTGTGCATTTGAGCTGAACACTGCAGTAAATCATTCATGAATCAAACTGATTCAGTTCAACTCACTGATTCAATGATCCAGTCACAGTGGCTGTCAAGTTACCAACACACTTAATCTGTCCTACATATACAAGGCAAGAAACCAAGAATAATATGATCCTCCCCTGCTGAAAAAACAGCTTGTTTAAGATGGTCTCCCAGGCTGGTCACAGCTGGTTTATCAAGCTGGTTTTAGAGGGGTTTTGACCACTTTTTTTAGCTGGTCAAGCTGGTTTTAGCTGGTCTTAGCTGGTCAGCCAGGCTGGTCTTAGCTGGTTTTAGCTGGTTAGGCTGGTCTTAGCTAGTTTAAGCTGGTCAGGCTGGTCTTAGCCGGTTTTAGCTGGTCAGCCAGGCTGGTCTTAGCTGGTTTAAGCTGTCAAGGGGTGTTGTGACAAATAATAAAAACAATTCCAAGTTTACCTTTAATAATCTGCAGGACCACAAGGAACCATTAAAACAATTTTTATTTGATCTTACAGCCCCTTTAAAAAATTATATTCTAACAAATATTTACAAAATATTTACCAAATAATTGGAATGATTACAATTCTAAAACTATATTAACAATTAATGGTGAAAATGAACAATAACAGAATTCTAAACATATTATGCATTTTCATTTTTGGGGGATATGTAATGTCCCACTTGTTTCTCCCTCTTCTCTCTCTTTCTTCTTTCAGGCTCCTTTTGTTTCCACCAGTCAATGAAACAGACTTAAAAAAGAAATAATTTAGATTATTAATGTCTGAATTTTCAACAAGTAAAACTACTTAAAAAAGCAAACTATAGTGTCATGTTTTTGTTGCACATTTTCCCTTTTTCAGACATAGCCTACAATAATTTAGAAACATGCCCCTGATAGTTGTTCCTTTTATTGCTAAAATAAAGATAAAATTGATATATCCAAATGGAAGTGCATATATATATATATTTCTGTAGGTGTTTAATTAATGTATCTATTTTATTGATAAATGAGTATACATAGATGAATAGGAATAAGAATATCTTAGCATGAACAATTTCATGAACAAAAACATCTATAGTTTTTATACTGACCAAACGATATTGTCTGTCCCCTAACCCAACCCTAACCCTAAACCTACCCCTTACAGAAAACATGTTTGCATCATTACATTTTCAGATAAACACCATTTATTAGTTTTAATAATTTTTTAACATTGTTCTAAAATTGATAATAAATCAGCATATTAAATTGATTTCTAAAGGATCATGTGACACTGGAGTATAGAAAAAAGACTAGAGTAATGGTGCTGAAAATTCAGATATAAATTACATTTTAAAGTACATTAAAAATAGACAAAAATATATTTCACAACATACATTTTTTTAAATTTAATTTTCAATCATTCTTCTGTATTTTTGATCAATTAAATGCAGCTTTGATGAACAGAAGGGATTATTTCATAAAAAACATAAAAAATCATACTAATTCCAAACTATTGAACGGCAGTGTAGATAATAAAAGAATATAATAAAATAAAAAAGGAGATCTAGGTATGTGTATGTCTTACATTTCAGAAATTCCACTGAAAATCATTCACTTTGCAAAGAAGGGTGGCAACTTGGGTTCACTTCAGCTGGTTTCTTCTGTACCATTTTCCCTGTTGTTTTAGATGGCACTTTTCCTTTCAACTTCTTTGTTCCTCTTAAATATCTACAAATCAGTCAGGAATCAGAATGTGACCGTTGAAGAAAATCCCGTCTCTGTAGATTTGAAATTTACAGCAATATGCTGTACTTTTGCATCAAACCACCACGTGACCCTCGTGATCAGATTATGCTTTAAGCATTTCTTGTTAAAGATATATATATATATTTTTTTTTTCTCCTAGTGTTTTTTTTTTAATTGCAGGTGATTATTTATTGTATAAAGACGTTGTGTTTGTTTCATTTATATTTTGTGTAAAAGTCTATTCAATACCGCAACACTTGTTAAAATAAAACAGCTGACTATATTTGGTCATACAACTATGGTGAATGTATTTCTTCAGACAATAATTCAATCTGATTTGAGTTCTATGCTGATTTTTTGAGCGCTAGCTTTATTTTATGATATACTATAATTTATTTGTGAAACAACTTTAATAATTTTGTTTTAGACTTTTCTCAGGCTGGGAGATCAGCTAAAACCAGCTACTTCCAGCTTAAACCCATTAAAACCAGCCTGGCCAGGCTGGGAGACCAACTAAAACCAGCTAAAACCAGCTACTTCCATCTTAAACCAGCTAAAAATGCCACTGATACAATCATACTACAATATAGACAGGGGAAATATCTGCTAGATATAGTTATGAGACACCTAGTTATCCACATACTGATTCAGTGAAAGTGAATGTCAACAATGAACATTGTGATTTACTATGAAACCACACCTGTCAAATCTGCCAAAACAGAACGTTTAGTCAGATAATTTTCTTTTCTTCAATAACTTATTGTACTCTTAATATTTGGGGAAAATATTTCACATTGTATTTTAGGATTTAATTGTTTAGTGATGTAGAACAAAAAGTTTAATTGAACATCAGTCAGTGAAATTACTCACAGTGCTTTTCTGCAGCATCTCACAGCTGGGATGAGTCTCTCATAGTTTGAAGATGATGACGTGAACCTCTTTGGGTTGAACTCATCCAGCACCTTCTCTGACATGAGAAGTACGTAGGTCAGCACTGTGCACATTGAAGATGACAGGTTTCTTCCTGTATGTTCATCTGAGCTGAGGTAACTCTGGATTTCCTCATATAATGAATGATCTTTGAGCTCAAGTAAGCAGTAAAATAGGTTTACTGAAGCTTCATCTGATATATAGTTTTGTATTTGTTTAATGTATTTAGTTGTTTGTCTGATGCTCTCTGTGGTGTCTTCAGTGTGTGTTATCAGGCCTGTGAGCAGGTTTTGACTGGATTTCAGTGAAATGCCCATCAGAAAGCGCAGGAACAGGTCCAGATGTCCTCTCTTACTCTCCATGGCTTTATTAACAGCGTTCTGCAGTAGCTCCTGCAATGTGATATTTTCTTCTGGCTTGTCAAAGAAAAACTGAAGCTCCTGCATGTTTTTGTTCAGGTAGCAGATGAACACATGCACTGCAGCGAGAAACTCTTGAACACTCAGATGCACAAAGCAGAAGACCTTTGCTCCATGAAGTCTATGTTCCCTTTTGAAGAGCTCAGCAATCATTCCTGTGAACTCAGTGTCTTTACTCGCATCAATATCACATGCTTTTAGATCTTCCTTATAGAACACAATGTTTTCCTTCTTTAGCTGTTCAAATGCTAGCTTGGCTAACTTCAAAATCATCTCTCTATTTAATTGCAAGTGCTCTGTACAATCTCTTTCTTCTTGTTCATCATACTTCTGGTTCTTCATATTCATCTGTATCAGCAGGAAGTGAATGTACATTTCAGTGAGTGTTGTGCTGATGTTCTCTGCATTGTTCTCAATGAGAATATCCTGAAGTACTGTGGCCGTGATCCAGCAGAACACAGGAATATGGCACATGATGTAGAGACTACGAGACGTCTTAATGTGTGAAATGATTTTGGAGGACAGATTCTCATCTGTGATTCTCTTTCTGAAGTACTCCTCCTTCTGTTGGTCAGTAAATCCTCGCACCTCTGTGAACAAACCTACATATCGAGGAGGAATCTGATTGGCTGCTGCTGGTCGTGACGTCACCCAGACAAGAGATGATGGAAGCAGAGTCCCTTTGACCAGACTTGTAAACAGCGCATCTACAGATGCTTTTTTCTCAATAGTGTTTAGAGACCTACTTTTAAAATTCAGAGGCAGGCGACTCTCATCAAGTCCATCAAATATAAACACAAGCTTATATTCCTCATATAACTTTGATTTCTCCAGGTTCTTCAGTTCAGGATAAAATTCCAGCAGAAGTTCGTGGAGACTGAAATCTTCATTTGTCATTAAGTTAATCTCTCTGAATGGAAGCAGGAACACACAGTGTATATCCTGATTGGCTTCTCCTTCTGTCCAGTCCAGGATGAACTTGTGCACAGAGACAGTTTTTCCAATTCCAGCGATGCCTTTAGTCAGCACAGACTTTTTCTTATTGTTTTTCCTCAGTTCAGTAAATATATTATTGCATCTGATTGGTTTGTCCTGTGTTTTTTTGTTCTTAAAAGCATCATCAATCTTCAGAATCTCATGTTCATGATTGACATCTTTCATATCTCCCTCTGTGATGAACAGTTCTGTGTAAACAGCCTTGAGATCTGTTTCATCTTCTTTGTTGCCCTCAAAAATATGTTCTATTTTCTTCTTCATGTTCATTTTGTGAGTTTCCAAAACCTTCTGCAGCTTCCAATCTTCTGTTAAATAGACTGATTATAATACAAAAATGAGGCATTTCATTCTGGAAATTCTTTCCCATGAATTTGAATTTATAATATACAGAATTTATAATATACAGTCATGGCCTTGGTAAATATAAACAAATTAATCTGCATCAGTAATATATTTCATCTTTTATCCCCCCCCCCAAAAAAAAGATAATCACAAACACCTTACCTTTAAAACAACCTCTAAAACAATTGAAAATGGGGGTAAATCTCCTTATAAAATAAAAGTTTTTCTCAAATACACAATTATTGACACCTATTTAATCAATAGTTTTGGAAGACCTCCATTTGCCAAGATTACAGCTCTGAGTGTCTCTTACAATGTCATGACTGTGTATATATATAAACATAGTACACATACATAGCAGTATATAAACGTAAAAAATCTTGAATAATGTAATGCTAATGTGATATATAAAGTAAACTTTGTGCAGAATCTATAATTAAATCAACTTTTGCACCTGTTTCAGTATTCAGATCAACTCTGACTTCAGTCTGAGCACATCTGATTTTCTTGACTGGAAGAGAGATGAAAAGATTTAGCACTTTTTTTTTTTTTTACATTACGGGTTTGACGTTACAATATTTTTTTTTTCTTTATTACCTTTGGTGTGTTTGTTCTCTAACTGTTCAGCGAGATGGTTTTGGTTCATCTTTTTCAGGATATCCAGTGTGATCTTCACAGCATTTTCTGGTCCAAAACGATCCAGCATCTGATCTACTGTGTCAGTTGCATCTGCTTTCTCCAGTACAGAAACTTTAATATTTCCATCTTCTCTTAAGTAGCTCTTAAATCTCTTCAATTCTTTTTTTTCCAGATCATCCATTGTGTCATAAAGCAGTTGTTTAACAGACGCCATCGTTCTTCACTGACTGCTGTTGAACATGAGGAAAATGTTTTACAATAGGTCCACTCTTACTGGACACTCACTAAATAAGACCTGAAACTGTATTTTTTAATGCTGAAGTTTCAAAAAATGATAACCACCAACCTTAGGAGATAATTTTTAATTTAAGTGTTTATTTTAAGACCAGATGAAATTTCACCATTTGGATGATCATTAATTTCCTTCTGTTAAATCCATATGACAGAGATTTTATGAATTTGACCAAAAACCTCTATGCTTAAGAAGAAGAAGAAGATTTATTTATATATTACAGTGCCTTTCTATAGCTTAAGGTCACTTTACATAGTACATTTGAACTTAGCGGGGAAAAACATGAATATGTTTCCAAAAAGGTACCATGGTATGGTAAAGATTCAAAAAACTCATGTGTCACAGCAAGAATCCAGGTGGCAAAGACCACTTGAGGATCTTTTAGTAACTGATGTAACAGTTAAGGTGCAGGGAAATAATGAGTGGATAGAATTTGCCTGTAGATGAGGGATAGATGGCAGTAGTAATTTTTTTGCCTGAGGATGAAGACATGAACATTCTACCACTGATAAACACTGTAGTGTCCTGCCAACATTAAATAGGGACAGTTTTACTGGCAGTTAGGCATGATTTGTTAAAGAAACATTTCCATTTTTCTTGTGTGTGATTGCAGGTGTTCCAGCATTCCAGAGGATGTGCAAAGACATCCAATGCTTAGACTGCACTGCACTGGCCACCTATATGAACATGCCTGAACCTCCACAGAACACAACAACATCCGCCACTTCCACATGATCGCCATACCACAATAATAAAAAAAAAGGACGTAGGCATTCAAGAGAATGCAAACTTCACCATGAACTCTTATTCTGTCATCTTAAGTAATGGAGCCTGTATACAGTATGCTGTATTCATGATTACTGAAAAGTATGTTTTGCGATCAAAAATGATCAGAGGGGTGATTGAAAGATTATGTGTAATTTTAGACAGATGCATTTACATTGTGACTGTGCCCCAGATGCAATCAACAGGAACTGTCTCTGTAAATGTGTGAACCAAATGGTCCATACATTTAGAATAACAAAGGAACAGCATTTCTCAGGAACTTCTTGTAGATTACAGGATCCCCAGCAGGGGGTCCTGACAGTATCTATTGTTTCTAGCCATTTGTCTTTAGGTATAAAGTTCTGTCTTAAAGACAGAACTAAGAGAGAAGCTATGCAGAAGCTAGGGAGAAGCAATGGAGAAGAAGCTAGGGGAAGCTAAGGAGAACTTTGGAAGAAACTAGGAAGATGCCGGACCCTTACACGGGTTAAGATCTAGAAGACAGCTATGCTACACGACTTTCTTCAATAAATTCTTCTCCCCACAAGAACTCTGGTCAAGCTTACTTATTTTATGTATTAGAGAAATCTATACATATGGCGAGCCATCCAAACCACTGGTCAGCCAAATACAGCAATGAGCTGAGGTAACTCTGGATTTCCTCATATAATGAATGATCTTTGAGCTCAAGTAAGCAGTAAAATAGGTTTACTGAAGCTTCATCTGATATATAGTTTTGTATTTGTTTAATGTATTTAGTTGTTTGTCTGATGCTCTCTGTGGTGTCTTCAGTGTGTGTTATCAGGCCTGTGAGCAGGTTTTGACTGGATTTCAGTGAAATGCCCATCAGAAAGCGCAGGAACAGGTCCAGATGTCCTCTCTTACTCTCCATGGCTTTATTAACAGCGTTCTGCAGTAGCTCCTGCAATGTGATATTTTCTTCTGGCTTGTCAAAGAAAAACTGAAGCTCCTGCATGTTTTTGTTCAGGTAGCAGATGAACACATGCACTGCAGCGAGAAACTCTTGAACACTCAGATGCACAAAGCAGAAGACCTTTGCTCCATGAAGTCTATGTTCCCTTTTGAAGAGCTCAGCAATCATTCCTGTGAACTCAGTGTCTTTACTCGCATCAATATCACATGCTTTTAGATCTTCCTTATAGAACACAATGTTTTCCTTCTTTAGCTGTTCAAATGCTAGCTTGGCTAACTTCAAAATCATCTCTCTATTTAATTGCAAGTGCTCTGTACAATCTCTTTCTTCTTGTTCATCATACTTCTGGTTCTTCATATTCATCTGTATCAGCAGGAAGTGAATGTACATTTCAGTGAGTGTTGTGCTGATGTTCTCTGCATTGTTCTCAATGAGAATATCCTGAAGTACTGTGGCCGTGATCCAGCAGAACACAGGAATATGGCACATGATGTAGAGACTACGAGACGTCTTAATGTGTGAAATGATTTTGGAGGACAGATTCTCATCTGTGATTCTCTTTCTGAAGTACTCCTCCTTCTGTTGGTCAGTAAATCCTCGCACCTCTGTGAACAAACCTACATATCGAGGAGGAATCTGATTGGCTGCTGCTGGTCGTGACGTCACCCAGACAAGAGATGATGGAAGCAGAGTCCCTTTGACCAGACTTGTAAACAGCGCATCTACAGATGCTTTTTTTCTCAATAGTGTTTAGAGACCTACTTTTAAAATTCAGAGGCAGGCGACTCTCATCAAGTCCATCAAATATAAACACAAGCTTATATTCCTCATATAACTTTGATTTCTCCAGGTTCTTCAGTTCAGGATAAAATTCCAGCAGAAGTTCGTGGAGACTGAAATCTTCATTTGTCATTAAGTTAATCTCTCTGAATGGAAGCAGGAACACACAGTGTATATCCTGATTGGCTTCTCCTTCTGTCCAGTCCAGGATGAACTTGTGCACAGAGACAGTTTTTCCAATTCCAGCGATGCCTTTAGTCAGCACAGACTTTTTCTTATTGTTTTTCCTCAGTTCAGTAAATATATTATTGCATCTGATTGGTTTGTCCTGTGTTTTTTTGTTCTTAAAAGCATCATCAATCTTCAGAATCTCATGTTCATGATTGACATCTTTCATATCTCCCTCTGTGATGAACAGTTCTGTGTAAACAGCCTTGAGATCTGTTTCATCTTCTTTGTTGCCCTCAAAAATATGTTCTATTTTCTTCTTCATGTTCATTTTGTGAGTTTCCAAAACCTTCTGCAGCTTCCAATCTTCTGTTAAATAGACTGATTATAATACAAAAATGAGGCATTTCATTCTGGAAATTCTTTCCCATGAATTTGAATTTATAATATACAGAATTTATAATATACAGTCATGGCCTTGGTAAATATAAACAAATTAATCTGCATCAGTAATATATTTCATCTTTTATCCCCCCAAAAAAAAAAGATAATCACAAAAACCTAACCTTTAAAACAACAACCTCTAAAACAATTGAAAATGGGGGTAAATCTCCTTATAAAATAAAAGTTTTTCTCAAATACACAATTATTGACACCTATTTAATCAATAGTTTTGGAAGACCTCCATTTGCCAAGATTACAGCTCTGAGTGTCTCTTACAATGTCATGACTGTGTATATATATAAACATAGTACACATACATAGCAGTATATAAACGTAAAAAATCTTGAATAATGTAATGCTAATGTGATATATAAAGTAAACTTTGTGCAGAATCTATAATTAAATCAACTTTTGCACCTGTTTCAGTATTCAGATCAACTCTGACTTCAGTCTGAGCACATCTGATTTTCTTGACTGGAAGAGAGATGAAAAGATTTAGCACTTTTTTTTTTTTTTACATTACGGGTTTGACGTTACAATATTTTTTTTTTCTTTATTACCTTTGGTGTGTTTGTTCTCTAACTGTTCAGCGAGATGGTTTTGGTTCATCTTTTTCAGGATATCCAGTGTGATCTTCACAGCATTTTCTGGTCCAAAACGATCCAGCATCTGATCTACTGTGTCAGTTGCATCTGCTTTCTCCAGTACAGAAACTTTAATATTTCCATCTTCTCTTAAGTAGCTCTTAAATCTCTTCAATTCTTTTTTTCCAGATCATCCATTGTGTCATAAAGCAGTTGTTTAACAGACGCCATCGTTCTTCACTGACTGCTGTTGAACATGAGGAAAATGTTTTACAATAGGTCCACTCTTACTGGACACTCACTAAATAAGACCTGAAACTGTATTTTTTAATGCTGAAGTTTCAAAAAATGATAACCACCAACCTTAGGAGATAATTTTTAATTTAAGTGTTTATTTTAAGACCAGATGAAATTTCACCATTTGGATGATCATTAATTTCCTTCTGTTAAATCCATATGACAGAGATTTTATGAATTTGACCAAAAACCTCTATGCTTAAGAAGAAGAAGAAGATTTATTTATATATTACAGTGCCTTTCTATAGCTTAAGGTCACTTTACATAGTACATTTGAACTTAGCGGGGAAAAACATGAATATGTTTCCAAAAAGGTACCATGGTATGGTAAAGATTCAAAAAACTCATGTGTCACAGCAAGAATCCAGGTGGCAAAGACCACTTGAGGATCTTTTAGTAACTGATGTAACAGTTAAGGTGCAGGGAAATAATGAGTGGATAGAATTTGCCTGTAGATGAGGGATAGATGGCAGTAGTGTTTTTTGCCTGAGGATGAAGACATGAACATTCTACCACTGATAAACACTGTAGTGTCCTGCCAACATTAAATAGGGACAGTTTTACTGGCAGTTAGGCATGATTTGTTAAAGAAACATTTCCATTTTTTCTTGTGTGTGATTGCAGGTGTTCCAGCATTCCAGAGGATGTGCAAAGACATCCAATGCTTAGACTGCACTGCACTGGCCACCTATATGAACATGCCTGAACCTCCACAGAACACAACAACATCCGCCACTTCCACATGATCGCCATACCACAATAATAAAAAAAAAGGACGTAGGCATTCAAGAGAATGCAAACTTCACCATGAACTCTTATTCTGTCATCTTAAGTAATGGAGCCTGTATACAGTATGCTGTATTCATGATTACTGAAAAGTATGTTTTGCGATCAAAAATGATCAGAGGGGTGATTGAAAGATTATGTGTAATTTTAGACAGATGCATTTACATTGTGACTGTGCCCCAGATGCAATCAACAGGAACTGTCTCTGTAAATGTGTGAACCAAATGGTCCATACATTTAGAATAACAAAGGAACAGCATTTCTCAGGAACTTCTTGTAGATTACAGGATCCCCAGCAGGGGGTCCTGACAGTATCTATTGTTTCTAGCCATTTGTCTTTAGGTATAAAGTTCTGTCTTAAAGACAGAACTAAGAGAGAAGCTATGCAGAAGCTAGGGAGAAGCAATGGAGAAGAAGCTAGGGGGAAGCTAAGGAGAACTTTGGAAGAAACTAGGAAGATGCTTCGGACCCTTACACGGGTTAAGATCTAGAAGACAGCTATGCTACACGACTTTCTTCAATAAATTCTTCTCCCCACAAGAACTCTGGTCAAGCTTACTTATTTTATGTATTAGAGAAATCTATACATATGGCGAGCCATCCAAACCACTGGTCAGCCAAATACAGCAAAATCTAACAGACTGTATTATCTTTAAATATTTTGCATTTAAAGACTGATTTTATTTAAAGTGTACCTAAAGTATACTTGCAGTAGTTCCACTTTAACATAATCAAACATAAGTATATATTTGGTTGTGTAACGCCACGCCAGCAGAGGGAGCCCTCACCCATGGACTGACTGTTACCGCTCCCTGTGCTGCTTCTATGGTTACTTCCTGTTTGGCAGCCATATAAGGAGGGCCATGCCAAACAGGAGGTTGCGAAGTATTGTTTTGCCTGTGTGGACTCTACCAAGTGTTTTCCCTGTTTTCCCTGTTTTCCCTGTTTTCATTGCCTTGTTTTGTTTTTGCCACAGTTTTGTTTCATAGTCATAGTTTTGCCTTGTTTCACAGCCATAGTTTTGTCTAGTTTCATAGCCTTGCTTATTTGTTACATTTGGACTGCTCTCTTGGTATTTTGACCTTCTGCCTGATTTACTGGATTATGCTCTTGCCTTGCCCTGAATATTACTGTTTGTTGGAGATTGACTGTGAGAAAGCCCTAACCACACCCCCGTGGGGCATGTAACGTACGCAGCTCGGTTAGGAGCAGACATTTTGACTCGACAGCAGCAGGTTACATATCAGGCTGGCTGGACTGTTTAATCAACCTTGCATATGTTCTTTCCACTGCGTAAATGATTACGGGTGAGTTTCTCATATATATTCTGACTTTGTAACTAATATTATTGCTCCGTATTGCCGACATTTGCCCGTGAATGTAACGCAATTTAAACTGCGAAAATGGAACAGACAGTGAAACTAGTCATTTCTAACGGACTTTGAGCTTGAAAATAAGTGTATCTGTATTAAAATACGAAGGTTTATGTTCACGTACTAGTCACGTATTACCTGGTTTGTTCAGTATTGTTTGAAAATGTTGCATTTGATTACTTTGCATGCTCCTCACTTGTAATATTGAGCATATACACTGGTCGTGTAATCTGCTTTTCATTGTTTACTTAATTATTTAAAATAAGCACACAGTTAAATCATTTATGTTCATATATATTATTTAACTGAATATTCTGTTTACTGATATATTTACACAGTTTTCTTTGTATTTCTTCTGTTTATTATAGACCACATGTTTGTGAAGTAACATATACAAACATCCTTTTGATTAAACCTGTTAAACTGGGATTCCCTCTCCTGTTTCTCTTACCGGAAACACACACCTCCATCTTGGCTGCACTACACCTGAACCCACTGAGCGTCACATACGCTCGTATACTGAGCATGCCTGTCTTGACTTCGTTAAGCTTTAAATAAAGCTTGCACCTGAATTTATCATGCTTCACAAGAGTCCCGTTACAGAATACTTCGCCTACCAAAGATCCAGTGGCTTACAGACCAACAATCACCACCGTCTCCGCCAAGGTAACCGGCCTGTTGAGGATTATGTAATTGACTTTTGTGAGCTGTGCCATTTGGTGGGCTTTAATGATATTGCGCTCAAGGACATTTTTTTAATAGTTCAAGTAAGGACTTGTCACGTTAAATGCCACGCTATACCTCACATTGGACACTTGATCAATACATAGACTTTGCACTCCACTTAAGTGGCTCACTTTTTACTGTTGGGATTGCGGACAGGGGACCCCGCAACACTGCAGTAACCCCCATACCACAACCTGCTCATGTCGTGTCTGCTTCACCAAAGCCTGCTCACACCAAGCCTGCCGCTCCAGAGCCCTCTCATGCCAAGCCTGCCAAGCCAAAGCCAGTTCACACTATACCCACCAAACCAAAGCCCGTTCACATCATATCTACCAAGCCACAGCCTGCACTCGTCACGCCATGCCTGCCGCCCCAGGGCCTGCCCACGCCATGCCTGCCGCTCCAGAGTCTGCACCTGTCATGGCTGCCCTCCCAGATCCAGTCCACAAGATGGCTGCCATCCCCGAGCCAGTTCACAAGATGGCCACCATCCCCGAGCCAGTTCCCAATATGGCCGCCATCCCCAAGCCTATTCACACGATGGCTGCCATCCCCAAACCTGTTCACACGATGGCCGTCCCATCTGAGTCCCCGGCCAAGATGGCTGCCATGCCTGAGCCTCATCAGTCCAAATCTCATCTCGCCATGTTTGCACCCAAAGCAAATCAAGTGATTGCTGTTCCTCTGGTGTCAAGTCAAGTCAGGGCTGCACTTTCAGTGCCAAGTCAAGTGACGGCTGTGTTTCCTGAGCCACGTCAAGTTACAGCTGTAGTTCTTGAATCAAGTCAAGTCACAGCTGTTCTCCATGAGCCAAGCCAAGTCGCAGTTGTTGTACCTGAGCCAAGTCAAGTTACAGCTGTTGTTCCTGAGTCAAGCCAAGTTACACCTGGGTTGTCTATGTTAAGCCAAACCACAGCTGATCTCCATGAGCCAAGTTAAGTTACAGCAGATCTTCATGAGCCAAGTCAAGTTACTGCTGTTGTCCCCGAGCCAAGTCAAGCCACAGTTGATCTTCATGAGCCAAGCCAAGTTACAGCAGATCTTCATGAGCCAAGTCAAGTTACTGCTGTTGTTCCCAAGTCAGGTCAAGCCACATCTGACCTTCATGAGCCAAGTCAAGTCACGGCAGACCTCCCTGAGTCAAGTAAAGTCACGACAGACCTTCCTGAATCAAGTGAAGACACAGCTGCGCTCCTAACAGAGCCTCTTCATGACATGGCTGCTAGTATAGAGCCTCGCCAAGCCACGGCCTTCATGCCAGAACCTCGCCAGGTCCCGTCTGACCTTCCACAGCCACGTCACGTCTCAACTGATCCTCTAGAGCCTCATCATGTCTCAGCTGACCTCCTAGAGCCTTTTCACGTCTCTGCTGACCTCCTAGAGCCTCGTCACATCTCAGCTGACATCCCAGAGCCTCGTCAGATCTTAGCCGCCTTTCCAAAGCCTTGCCAGATCTCGTCTCAGCTCCCAAGCCACACAGAGCCCACACTCCCAAGCCACATGTCCACGACATCCACACCATCGAGACTGGCAGGCATCCCACTATCTACTGTGCTGCCTGTAAAGGCTGTTGCCATTTTGAGCATGTGGGCTACACACTGCGCTCCAGATGCCTCATCTGACCACAAATCTGCTCCTGAGGTCTCGTCTGACCACGAATTTGCACCAATGCCTCCAGAGGTGTCAGCAAAAGCTGTAGAACCTCCCACGGAGGCGGCGTCCACCCATGAACTCACTGCCACGTCTGACCATGAGTCTGCGCCAATGCCCCCGGAGGTAGCGGCTCCAGCTGCAGAACCCCCTAAGGGGGCGGCGTCCTCCTGTGAACTCTGCCCATCATGTCACGGCCAAGGAGGCCAATCATGGACTCTGTCTGCCCCGCCATGTTGTTGTGGACTGTTGTTGCTTGAGCGCCAGGAGTCGCTCCTAGAGGGGAGGATTCTGTAATGCCACGCCAGCAGAGGGAGCCCTCACCCATGGACTGACTGTTACAGCTCCCTCTGCTGCTTCTATGTTTACTTTCAGTTTGACAGCCATATAAGCAGGGCCATGCCAAACAGGAGGTTGCAAAGTATTGTTTTGCCTGTGTGGACTCTACCAAGCGTTTTCGCTGTTTTCATTGCCTTGTTTTGTTTTTGCCACGGTTTTGTTTAATAGTCATAGTTTTGCCTTGTTCATTGCCATAGTTTTGTCTAGTTTCGTAGCCTTGTTTATCTGTTACTTTTAGACTGCTCTCTTGGTATTTTGACCTTCTGCCTGATTTACTAGATTATGCTCTTGCTTTTCCCTGAACATTACTGTTTGTTGGAGATTGACCATGCCTGTCTTGACTACGTTGTGTTAAATAAAGCTCGCACTTGGATCTATCACGCTTCACAAGAGTCCCGTTACAGGTTGGACTTCAGCACTACTTCTGCACAATTAAAGTGCATGAAGTAAAAAAATTAGTTGTTCCAATTTAGCAGATGTTAAATATACTAATTTAGTACAACTGCAGGGTATTTTTATTTTGTACATAAGATGTAAATACTGTACATTTGTAGTATACTTAGCAAGAAACAAATGTATTTTAAATGTGTTGTAGTATATTTATTTTTCACTAGGGTATCTCCAATATTTAAACAGTTGTTAATAAGGACATTATTTGTGTGGAAAATGTACCATCTGACAGCAAGCCACATGATTGCAGTTGAGTGCATACAGAGTGAATCAGACAATTTATGATTAGATCAGATCAGTGTCAAAACAAAGAACTCAATTCCACAAGGAGGCCCAACAACATGGAGGATTGTAAATCAGATATCCTGGAGCCACAAGTCTGAAGAGAGTCTAACTAACTAGCAGCAATAAAACAAAACAACACTTATTGACACTTGATAATTCCAACTCAGGAAGGGGACTGTCAAATTTGGGGCAAGTAACCAACATTAATGGTCAAAGAGAAAACACATCATGACAATCACAAATAAGCTATGAGGATAACTACTAGTTAAATACTTCCTCGGATTGACTTCACCCACCTAAGTCAGAGACCTTTTGACCTTTTGTTCCTCACAGAACATGTCCTCACATTCACAGAATGACAGAGACTGTATTTTACATATGTAGATGCACCAAAATGATGCTAAAAGGACTTTATTAAAAGGAAATTATTATTTGTCCATTGCATTACTCCATATCATGTATGTAACCCTCATGTTTTAATCACTCAATGTCATTTACAGTAATTATTGAATAGATTATAGGTTCATACTCATGTTTAGTGTGTGTTTGAAAATCTCTCCTTAAAACATTATTATCAATCAATTCTTTGTAAGATGTATTATAATCTTGTTCTAGAAATCATGATTAAATTATACTTCGTAAGAGTGGGAAAATTCAGAATATGTGACTATAAAAGTATGTACTGGGAGGAGAAACATAGAAACACCACAAGCTAAGACAATGTCTAATTGGTCAAAACACAACTTGGGATGTGTCCAACAGCCCAGTTTAAAAAACTCAAGACACCAACAAATTTTTGACCTGCTTTTTGCTTGTTGGGCTTCCTGGCCTGCATGCCTGCTGCTCCTCTAACATCATGAGCAGATAACCCGTCTAATCTCAGCACTTTTCTTCTTTCTTTCTTTAGGTTCTTTTTCTTTCCGTTGAGAGTTTTGTGTTCTAATTTAAGTTTTGCCACAAAGCCACGTCTCTGAGTCTCACCACGACTATGCCCACCTCAAAACTTCAACCAGCCCACAACTCCACACACATAAGTTAACAACCAAGACGTCACTCAAGCCTACTTTCAGCAGTCGACGCCACACTGGTGCATTTAATATAAAGTTTAATAGCCTCATTAAGGAACTGAGGAATGTGAGGGTTAATTAAATGATTGATGGTTGTTCAGGTCTAAACAAATGCATATATTGCTGTAAACTTGGGATTTCACATTTTCACTCTCTTAAACTCATTCTTTTCTCACTTTCTGTCTTTCTGCAACATGTGTGAATGTGTGAGCGCATGTTTCTATGTTAGAATAGTTCTTAGATTTGTCTTAAATCTTATTTATATTGAAAATAGAAGTATTGTGTGTTTTGTGCTTACAAGTTCATGTCTTAAATGCCAATCTTGTTACTATGCTAATAAATAGTGTTTTACTATACTTTGGATATTAATATCAATGGCAGAGCTGATGTTGTACAGCCCCTTCAATGAATTGCTGGTAGATTCAGTGATCAGCTATAAAACAGTGATTTAGTCAAAATGTATAATTAATTCCCTTTGAACTAAATTGACCTGTTTCCCTTACAATATGCTGACAGTGGGTAGTGTGTAAGTCAGGGTCGCCAACCTGAATTACCTGGTTGGAATGAGAATTTTATGATGGATGAATACATTTAAAATACATTTATTTCATTAACTAACATCTTACTGATAAAAATGAAAATGTATTTACTTGTGCTCAATGCACATTTCTTAGTATTATCCCTAAAATATGTTTTAATGTCACTGTTTATGAGTATATTTTGACTTTCAAATAAATGTAAACAATTTAATATTGACATAATTTAAACTATTGACATCTGCAGCTTCATAACAAACATTACTCGAAGGCACAAGATTAGTTTGTCATTATTTTCACTGACCCTCTTTTTCAAATGTTGAAAATACTAAATACAATAATAAATACAATAAACTAAAAAGTAAGTTTATAATAAATCATGAGCTTAATTTAATCACAGTGAAATAATTATGATGTGCCCCCTCATGTAAAGTCATGACAAAATAATGCACTTACAAATAATTAACTAAAACATGAATTAACATGTACTGACAGTGTCATCCTTATTCCTTTAAACCACCAGTATGAAAACCAATGAAAAAAATATTTGTAGTTTTATAATTTTTTTATTTATATAATTAAACACATTTACGGACTCAAGAAAGCTCAAACACGGCTGTAAGAACAAACAAGGCACATTTACATGTAAAATATGGCACGTTCATAAGCTAATGCTACTTGAATCATATACGTTTAGGCGACAAATATACAGTTCATTACTGTACATAACTTCCTGGGGAAAAAAAAAAAAAAAACACACAATGCAAACATGCAAAAATTTCATTTTTTGAAAATTAACTTTTACAAATATTTAATTTGTACAAACAATGTAAAATTTAGAAACATTGCCAAGCTGCGAAACATGTTACCTGTTTCTGACGCAGAAAAGCTAGTTCACGCATTCATTCACCACATTGAATGTAGTGTTGGCATCTTCAATAAACAACTGAGATGCAGCTGCTAGAGTCCTTACCAGGTCAAGAAAATATGATCATATTACCCCAATTTTAAAGTCTCTGCACTGGCTACCTATTAGGTTCCGCATCAGTATCTGATCAAATGTTCATTATTAATCTTTTAGCTCTGGTTTAACAAACCTTCCTTTTCTTAGTTTGAACAGCAGCTATGCTAATTATGTTCCTATTTGTTCTCTGTTTCTGCCATGGGATTGACATCCCATGGTAACTAGGAATTCACAAGCTCCAGTGTGGATCCAGAACCCTTAAGAAGAGATGATGCCAACCCCACAGAGGACTTCAGATGATGCCAACCCTGAAACAACATACAGCACTACCGAATTCTGCTACTAATTTATAGTGTTCTTTGTCTGTTTGATTACGTCATTAATTGATCTTTACCACACATCTCTGCCATATGTACATCAAGCTACTACTACATGTATTGTAAAAATGTCAATTTGGTATAAAGCTGCTTTGCAACGATATGTATCGTGAAAAGCGCTATACAAATAAATTTGAATTGAATTGAATTGAATTGAAATATGTACAATAACCTTTTACTTGGAGTTCAGATTTTATGCATTTAATACTGTGTGGATTTTCCCTTATGGTATTGAAAATGGTACTGAATATGTATATTTTTTAAGTTATAGTACTGAATTCAGAAGGTCCAGTATGGTGACAACACTGGACTCAGGATAACCATAAACTCTGCTTTGTGTTCCTGTGTTTGAGATCATTTCTAGCAGTCAAATGATCCATGAATATTGTATTACTGCTTTTGACATTTCTATGTATTTGTAGGGGAAGAGAAATGATCTGCTGTAATAATTAACTGGTGACTCTGAAACCACTGCAGAAATAAGTTTGTCTTCAGAAACAGTTAAACCAGGACCTTTTCAGGAAAACAACTGAGACCAGTTTACACAACAACTCTGTTTACAGCTGCTTTATGTTTCTGATGTTTGCTTTATGTCCACATTCAGTTTTTAGCATTTTAAATCATTATTATGATACAACACTATTATACTTTTCCAATCTCACAGATCAACATTCAAAAGTGAACAAACTATATTTGTAATTACTTCATTTTTTTACAAAGTAAGTTTCCTAAATTTCTGAGTTATTTGTATTTCTGTAACTTCATTATGTTTAACAATAACAGTAAAATCAAGTAAAACCATGTTAATGAAGTAAAAATGCTGCTCTTGATTTTTATTGAATGAGTCTGAGTTCATCATAAAGACACAGTATTAGATCAAAACTGTCTGCAGATGACACAAAGCTGTTGAGTGATAGTTTCTCTCTCAAAGAGTAAAGAGCGCATGATAAGAAAGACTATTTGAGAATCACAGACACTAATAAACACAGTAAAAACAATATCAGAATATGCAGCTTTCTGTGATTTACAGACAAAGACACACTTGATTATCTGTTTGATCACGATATAAAGAGATTTGAATTAAATCATCAAAATGACTTCAGCACAGCATTAGTCTCAGAAGCACAAAGTGACCAATGACACATCATAAGACAACACACATACCTAAAAAACAACTGGAGAAAGATGAAGCTCTCACCTCAGTGTTTGTACATCTGTCTTTTTCTTCCTCTGAACTGTCGCGTTGAACAGCAGCTCTGAAAAGAGGAAGAGAAACAGGAAGAGAAGAGAAGAGATGTGAGAACGAGAAGAAAGAAAATCTAAACTCTCATCTGCTTTGTTATTCAGTCAGTTAAAATGAAAGTTTCATTCTCAGGAAAGGCTGCTGAACTTACTTAGAAGTTGCTTTACAAGTTTGTGAATACACTTTCAATGTTGGAAGTCAAGTGTCAGTCCCAGATGTTGGAGAGGAAATGACACTGCTAGACTCTGACTCTAACTATATATCAGTAAACACTGCTGAGGTATCGGTCAGGACACCAAGAATGAGGAGACTGGAGCTTTTTTCACAAAATGTATTGAATGTTAGCCTAAAATAACAAAACATAACATTAGTATAAAATAAATAGGCACATATTCACGAATGAGTCGGTCACTTCCTAGTCAAGAATACTAACATTCAGTATCATCTCTAAATAACAGTTAAAGCTCTAAATATGCAGAGGATGGGCAATTTAAGAATATATAACTATTGGTCTAGTCACACAAAATGACTTAGTAGTAACAGATATTACTAATTTAACAGACAAGGTAATTTACCAAACATAATCAAAGGGCAATAATACTGGTTAATCTGTATGCACCATCAGAAGTGACATATTACCAATCAGTTACATTGTAAACCGTAATATGTAACTTGGTGTTTGCATAATTTAGCATAATTTAGCATAATTTAACATTCTCTCATGAGATCACACATGTATCATTACATGTCTGTGCTCACCCATACAGACATATACAGACATACAAATAATACAATTAAAACATGGTTGAAAATATATAGAAACAGAAGGAAACTTACTTTCGGGTCATGTACTAACACTCTAAACACCAAAACACCAACGAACATCCAAATTACATTCAGGAAGAAACTTCTATACGCAGCTCATCTAGTTGCATATCTCTGCCATCTTAGATTTCCGGTGTTATGGATCAACTGGGGATCATATTAGCTGTGTCCCAAAGTGGAGTGCGTGGACTCCGAAGTGCGAATTTGAAGGGCGATTGCATCACAGCGTCATGATGTAAGCTGCCCCAATTCAGAATGCACCCTCCGAAGTGCGCATTCCAAGGCCGAATGCGTCACTGCAGCGCGACAAATGCTGCCGCAAATCGAAAGCGACTTCAAATGCGGTCTCCGATTCCCAGGAAAATGAAGTGTACATCTGATGGACACTTCGCACCCTACCATATCCCAGAATCACTTGCGCACAGATGACGATGGAATTTATATTCAAAGAACATGACAGGTGAGAGTTCTGTTGGGGAATTCACATTGAAATGTAAGTAAACAAACTTTAGTATTTTGTATGCATGTCCTGCTGTGTCATGTTTTGTAATGTTAAGATTGCAAACCTGTTTCAGAGAAAGTGAGTCTGCTGGGGAAAGACTTAAAAAATACAAAGTAAGCAAGTTAATAGAGTTTTTTTTTTCACTGAAATTCATTGTGCTGTTGTTGTTAACAGGCATGGGTTATTTGCTCTGATTTATAATTGCAAGTGTCACAAATTTTTGTCACTTTGTCAGTGAAACAACGTAATTTATTTAGTTTATTTTTGTGATGTAAGTTAAGAATGAAATGAATAATTTTTTGTACATTTTGTATTTTTGTATTTGTATAAATTCACACAATGTGTTAAAATAAAAGAGAAAACTAATTCTAAGTATCAATTTTTTGTAAATTACAAGGCATGTAAATTGAACAATGCATAATTTGTTTTTATTTATTCACAGTTTTAATAACTGCCTAAAATCAGCTTATAATTTCTGTTTTTCAAGTCGGTTCAAACGCAATGAAACCCGGCCATGCTCTTCTATACATTTCCTGTAAAAATAAAATATAAAAACAAATTTTTCACATTAAAAATGAAGTTGTTCTATCGGGAACACCTGGTGGAGTTAGGAAATCCTGAAAATACTTTTACAACTCCATTTGGGACACAGCTATAATCATAGCACGCAAATTTTACGATTCCAAGTTTAACATTAGTCACAAAACGGAACAGATTTCAATTTTATTTTTGAAGTCCAGCCCTGCCTCCATTTAAGGGAAGTGTTCATGGGCATCTCACAGACCACGCCCAGATTGTTTTGTTTAGGCTACATTCGTGGATTGAATGGATTTTTTTAAAAATAATAATTATCAATAAGGTATTTACTTTGTAAAACACCTGTATGTGCAGTAATTAAAAAAAAAAAAAAAAAAAAAAACTTTGTGTATTAAGTAGGAATATTGCTGTGGTTAAAGGGACGTCAAGCACTTTATTTCTTTCTTTTCTTTTTAAATATTGATAAAGAACAAGTGATAAACAAGCTATAGTTTTGCATTGTGCCTATAATTTCGAATTAGTGACACAGATAGGCTGCAGTGAATTATCTGTATTTTAACATATACATATACTGTAGCTTCAAAGCAGCATTACATAAAATGCATGTTTCTGTTACTAGGAAGAGAAATCTGCTATGTCAGAAATGACACATGTCAGTGTAATGGACCACAAAACCAGTCATAAGGGTCAATTTTTTGAAACTGAGATTTATACATCAGCAAAATGCTGAATAAGCTTTCTATTGATGTATGGTTTGTTAGAATAGTTATTTGGCTGAGATACAACTACTTTAAAATCTGTAATCTGAGGGTGCAAAAAAAAAAAAAAAAAAAAATCTAAATATTGAAAAAATTGCAGTTAAAGTTGTCCAGATGGAAGTTCTTAGCAATGCATATTACTAATAAAAAAACAAAAAAACATACAAAAAAAGGTTTTGATATATTTACAAAATATACGAATATACCCGTGCTATATAAGATTTTTTTTTTTTTTTTTTTTTTTTTTTTTTTTTTTTTGTGGTCCAGGGTCGCATATGGCAGAAATGTTTTTTTTAACAAAGGTCTTTCAAGTCAAGTCACCTTCATTTATATTGTGCTTATTACAGTAAGAGCAGCTTTACAATGTGTCAATAATGCAAACAAAATGTAATTATTCTGAAAAGCAGCTCTAAAAGTAAACTACATTTTTTCTGTTAAAATCAGCTCTTCGTAGAGTCAGTGAAGTCCTCGTCCAGCTCAGTTCAGTTGTGTCGATGGCTGTCTTGTGACAAGGTGGATCTGTCTCTAGGGCACATCTAGTTGTCATGGTCTCAGCTGTCATGGTCTTCAGTGAGGTTGTGGTCGTCTCTAGGTTCTGATCCATCATCTGGTCTGGATACAGTCTGGATCTGGTTAATGAACATCATTCAGTTAAGAAGAAACATTTTAAGGCATTGATTACATATTGTGATCATAATGATAATTTTGCAGATTTGCATGCTAATTCAGAGTTGGGATCCTGTGAAGTTTTTGCAGGGGTTGTTGTCATCTCTTTACAGCTGTTAGTGAGGTTGTTACCACTGAAATGAAGATAACTGGCATAATTCAAAGTTATATTGCATATAAAGAGGCCCCTGCTCATTACATTTCACTTATAAAATTGAATATGTGTCATATTTTCAGTTTAATAAGTCTGCAATAAAGTACATCACAAAGCTTATCCTATTCTAATTGATGTTCAGGAGAGAGATGCCCTATTCATGTGAGGTGCCAAATGACTATGAGAGTAGTGATGTACTGTCTCTTGGAACATTAGTTATATAAGTAATAATTCATCATATGTTTAACATGAAAAAGTTGCGGTTGCCACTGAGTGGTTGTCACAGGACAAAAGACAGTATGGAAACTGGAAAAGGAACCCGAGTCAGTAAGAAAGATCCTACAGCATGGCTCATTTTTAATTGTTAAACACTTTGTCACCTTGTAAATGTAAACATGCCACAAATGTTACATACATATAGCTAATATGAATTGTATAAAAAATACCTTCCTGTGTTCATCACACATATTATAGAGTTTGGCTTTTGAATCTGTTCATCACGTTTTCTAATGTTAGAAACACAAGTAATCTGACGAGAGCTCAGGATGTAGTATGTAAAAAACTAAACAGTCTAAACAGAGATCTAAGCCTATGCAAAATCAGTCATATGTCCAGGGAAGAGGATACAGAGGCATCAGAGCAATCAAAAGATCTCAGAAAATAATAATAATAATAAAAGTGTAAAATCACTTAAACCCAAGCCAAAGCATCTGTTCTTTTTTATTATTATTATTCTTTTCTTTTCTTTAATATTAAGTAATAACTCAGAACCTTAATAGTTTGATTAGGAACAATAGTAAACTCAAGATCAATTAACAAGACTTGTCAATAAAAACATAACGGACTTTGCAGTTCTTGTTTTCTTTAGGTAGCCTACTGCTAATTTGAACTTAATCTATATTTGTTCATTAGAACACACGTGACAGCACACTACAGACACAATGCTATACAGAGATATTGAAAACAATACTTACACTTTCACTTAAGTTCTTTGAGGAGTTTGACCATTCAGTGCAACGACTGTCCCATGTTAACGTGGGCGTGGTTTGTGAGGGTGACATGGGAGCATGTAAACTTCCTTAAAACTGAGTGAAATAAGCAGACACGAACACAGCGAAATCAAGGCGCTTTATTTTGCATACCAAATGTATACTACTGGTGAAACACGTTTTTAATTCTATGATCTGTGCAATTTCGCACGTGATGAAACTGTCTTTGTCTAACATCTGCTGGAAATCCAGGTGAATATACTTGCGTGCACCCGCGCATCCCCAGTTGATCCATAACACCTCTTTAGGGAGTGTGTGCGTAGATGCTTCCGGTTTTACTAAACGCTCACGTAGAGAGCTGGAGAAATCTAAATATTACCTTCATATATGTTTACAGGATTTACAATATCACTTAAAATGCAAATAAGATCTACACTGCTATTATCACTATACTATATGTGATAACTGAACCAGTGGAATTTGAAACTGACGTATGTTTGTGTCGGTGAATGAATGAAATACACTAACAAGTTACTCACTGCTGTTTACAAAATGAAAGTTAAACTCATGATGTGAACACACAGCGACACAATGTCATCTTTCCCTTACCAGTTATGTAAATGTACAAATTACTTATTTCTTGAAAATGTTTGTATTACATTGAAGTCTTTCTTTTTTTTAACCCTCTGGTTGTGATCGGGTCAAATTGGCCCGGAAAAGATTTTCTTTTTCCCAAAAATACTAGTTAATGTTATCGCATTGGACTCAAATGTACTGACTTTGTTCACACAGGGTATAAGTACATCTCAGAATTTTTTTTCAAATTTTCCCAGGTAAAAAATGACCGGACTCCAAACAACTGCTCATTAATGTGTCATTATGTTATATTATCACTAAAGATTAGAAGATACTTTTTGTCAACTTGTTTTCTTTCATTTAGGACTGGTTTTGTGTGTCTATTTGCATCTGATTAATCCTAGGCCTCATTTTTCTGAGAGAAGGTACCTCGTTTTTTGAGTGAAAAAATAATTTTTTATGAGTAATTTTCACAATATGAGATAAAAAATTATGAAAATTTGCACTGTTTCTCACACTAGTGTGCTTTAATGTTTAATTAGGAAGTTTGCTTTTATTTTGTACAAAATTGCACAAAGTCATACTTGTGGTGTTCCCGGTCAAAAATGATCGGACTCCAAACAATTGCTTATAAATCTGTAAATATGCTATATTATCACTAAAGATTGGATTCATTCTTTTTGTCAACTTGTTTTCTTTCATTTAGGACTGGTTTTGTGTTTCTATTTGCATCCAATTAATCATATTTGGTGATAATATACCATAACGGGAGATTTATAAGTAATTGTTTGGAGTCCGGTCATTTTTGACTGGGAACGGATGCATAAACGGATGCAAATAGAAACACAAAACCAGTCCTAAATGAAAAAAAAAATAAGTTGACAAAAAGAACGAATCCAATCTTTAGTGATAATATAGCATATTTACAGATGTATAAGCAATTGTCTGGAGTCCAGTCATTTTTGACCGGGAACACCACAAGTGTCACAGGAATCTGAACACAACCAGAGGGTTAACTGAAATTCATTTACCTTGTGAGACACAGGTGGTTCGTCATTAATATAGAGTAGAATGAGCAATTTTACAAAATCAGACATCTGAATACCAGGGTTGTATGTGACATGAACATCATTTTTGAAAAAAGATATGGCTTTTTCAACATAAAGTAGAGTGATTGTGGAAAATAAAATTTTATACTAGAAAATTAAGCAACGGGGCTTTATATTGATGAAAATATATTAAAAATAAACTTCACAGACATGAGATGTACCCACAATTATAGAATGATCCATATGAATTGTAATTTGTTTTTAGTAAATAACTGATCATTTCACTAGATAAGACCCTTCTTCCTCGACTGGGATCGTTTAGAGCCTTTGAAGCTGCATTTAAGCTACATTTTGGAAGATCAAACTTGGGGCACCATGGATGTCCATTATATGGAGAAAAATCCTGAAATGTTTTCCTCAATAAAAAAAAACGTAATTTCTTTACGACTGAAGAAAGAAAGGCATGAACATCTTGGATGACAATGGGGTGTGTACATTATATGTCAATTTTTGTTCTGGAAGTGAACTACTCCTTTAATCTCAATCCTCCTTTTCATGGTAAGGAGCGTTTTCAGTCCAATGACAATGAAGCAGAAGAGGATTATTAAAGTAAACTCATTTATTAAACAAAATCCAATAGCAAAAAGCATCAAAGATACAACATGTAGTACACGACACCAGCTCTGTACAGAAACAATACCTGACCCTGGATTTAAAATACACATAGTCTTGTTCTCGAAGATGACTACTTAATGAGACAAATTAATGATTATAGTGATTAATGCCTGGCAGGAAAAATAGAATGTAGTCGGTTACAAAGGAAACATAAACTAAAAGTAAATGAAGACAAAAGCAAACACAGGCAGAATTTCACAATTATATATTTAATAAAAATATCTCAATCTTCAGCTCCACAGTTAATCACACAACCAGAATCAAACGCTGAGATGACAGAACATTTATAGGCCTATTGACTGTTGTGAGCCCTCTGAATCTGATCTAAACCAAGTTGGATTTGCTTGGCTTTGTTAACTCAAAACCTACTCTGAATTTGTTCATCTAGCTTCATGCAACAGGCGGGCGAAACAGGGTTGAAGATGCTCTATGCTTTACGGCAATGGAGTGGAGCAAAGCGGTTCATCCTCGTCCTGGAGTATTCACAGCCCTCCAAAGACTCGTTCAGATTTATCTTTAGACAAAACACTGAGTGAATCACAGGCACAAGGCCTGATGTACCAAGCCGTGCAAGAAGAACCACAAGCCTAGAGCTCCAAATTTTAGATGTTCAGCAGTAATTTGATGTCAACCACCAGTTTTCCTATCTTTGAGCTGATTTATTGCTTGATATACCTCATTTGTTGTAACACTTGTTGTATCCATACAAACAGCATTCACATTATGGCAAAGCAGATTTTCCACCAGTTTTTATGATATGCTTATATTTCATGTCAGGGCATGTAAGATACAGTAGCCTCATACACTGATCTGACAATATAACCACAAAAATGAGAAATCTCATTACAATTCACATCTGTAAACATGATTGCATCACTAGGGAATATCACCTGATTCCCATAATATGTTTTGACATTTCATCTGTAAGTTTAGACAAATCTAATTTGACTTAAGCAGCCCTCTTACACTCATAATTCATCTCAGACAGGCTTTCAAACTCAACAATCAATAAAACAGTACATGATCAGATACAGATGTCCCATATAGACTTATCATTGACTGTAAAGTATCATGAGCCTCAGCTGAACAAGCTTGAAGTTGTATGCCAGGCTTCACTTATATAAGTAATAACTGTCCACAGGTAACAGACTTTTAACAGTTTACTAGATAACTTAAAATTATCATCAGTACAGAAATGCAACATACGCTTAGAAAACATAGAAGATTTTTCAATAAGATCTGCATTCAAATCCCCAACTACAAAAACACTTGCAAAATTGTTTTCATTAATAACAGAGCTAATAAAAGCAAGTCTATTTAAATATTCGTCCTTATTTTGTTGACATTCATATAGTGCATGAAAATTGTCATTAAAACAGTTTCCCCAATCACACCGTTGCTAGCCCAGAACATTTCAGCTTTGGACGGTCTGCTGTAGTCCTCATCTCTGTTAGTAGTCAGAATAAGCCTGCAAACTTTTGGTTACCTGTGCGCTACAGGATTCATTTTAAAGTGCTATTATTGGTTTTTAAGTCTTTAAAGGCTCAATATGTAAGTACATTGAAGTACATTTGAACTCATCTTTCATACACTAGTACACTCAAGTGTACTATAAGTGGCAACTAAATACACTTTTAAGTACAGAGATAGTATGTTAAAGGCACATTTTAGTTCACATTCCTGGTGTCCCAAAATAGCACAGTTGAGTACACTTAGATGATCTTAAGTCCATCTTAAGAATACTAAGGAATAATTTTAGTATATTAAGTATAAAATTAGTGTACGACAATAGACAATTTAAGTGCATTATGAAAGTGCACTTTTTTCACCTGGGATGACAAATACTGATGATTAAACAATAAGAACATAAGGCGATTATAGCACCCATCTAGCACATGCCAGCTCTGATCTCTGACCTCACTGTTACTGAAAACTCCTCCTATCAGTGACCTCCTCATGTGCATCATCTTTCTTAAGTTTGACCCTCAGCCTGCATCCAAAAATGCCTACAGGCTTATTCTGGCTGCTAACAGAGATGAGGACTACAGCAGACCGTCCAAAACTGAAGACTTCTGGGGTAGCAACAATGAGATCCTCCAAGTTCGACTAAACTGCATATTTACTGCAGTTCCTACAGTTTAGGGTGAACAAGAGTTTCTTCAAGAGTCTCCTGGTACGGCACAAGACCCATGATTTGTGTCACACTCCTTCCGTGTGTAGTGCTAGGGTCTTCTCATTGAGCAAGAGAGAATAATCCTTAAGTCCCCCTTACGAGGGTTTTGATCCAGAGTAAAATACATCTTCTAGGCCAGTGCTTCCCAAACTTTTTGAAACGTGCACCCCTTTCTAGTGTTTGACACCTGTCAAGCACCCCCACCACCTTACTCCGGTTAAACATCATACAAAAAATCAGAGAGCAGAGGAAAGCACTCGGTAGAGTTTGTATTTATCCATTTGACCCAGAAAACTAGCTTTTTAATAAGTGCTTCAACTTTGCCCTGTGTGTTGATAACAGTGGTACTAAGACCCTGCAAACTTAAATTAAGTTCATTCAGAGTAGAAAATATGTCTGCTAGATATGCCAGCTTCTGAAGCCAGATGTCGTCTTGCAAGCATGAAGACAAGGGAAATGGGTTATGAACAAAAAAATTCCTGAACTTCACATCTGAGCTCAAAAATTCTTGGCAAGACCTTTCCACGTGATAACCAGCACACTTCTGTGCGCAGCAGAAGTGTTTCGTGCTCACTGCCCATTTCACTGCATATAGTGTGAAAAATCCGCAAATTTAATGGACAAGATATGATGAAGTTGACGATTTTCACAGCAACGTTAAGTACATATTTTTCATTGCTAGAGCTTCTCGGTGGACGCTGTAGTGCACCCAGGAAACTGATGTTGCAACTTTTCGGATGAGAGCTACAGCTTCTTTGCGCCTTCCTGTCATTGATTTCGCCCCATCTGTGCAAATGCCAACGCAGCGTGCCCAGTCTATTTCATTTACTCTGAAAAAGCTGTCCATCAAATTAAAAATATCTTTCCCTGTTGAACGTGTGGCAAGGGGACGGCAAAACAAAAAATCTTCATGGACCGTGTTCTCAAATAAATAACGGACATACACCAGAAGATTAGATAGGTTAGCTACGTCAGTAGACTCATCGACTTGCAGTGAGAAGAATTCACTCTTTTTTATTCTGCTTATTAGCTGGCTTAGAATGTCGCCAGATATCAAATCAATGCGACGAGCCACAGTGTTGTTGGAGAGAGGGATTTTGTCCAGTGTCTTTGCAGCTTTCTCTCCGAGCATACAGTTTACCATATCTTTGGCAACAGGTAGGCACAGATTTTCTCCAATTGTGTGGGCCATACCTCTTTTAGCCATGCGGTAACTCACCAGATATGAAGCTTTCTGTGCATTTTTGGAAGCCGTCAAGCCTGAATGGGAGTGCATTTTTTTTTTTTTCTTCTTCTTCTGCAGTTCCTCTAATTTTCCTTGGAAATAACTTACAGGCATATCTTGTAAGTGACTGTGTCTTGTTTGTAAGCGGCGGACCATATATGAGAGCTTGAGACTGTTATTAGCTAAAACTTCACCACAGACTACACTGTAAAAAATAAAAAACATAATTTGTTGAGTCAGCTTAAAATAATTTGTTACCCTGCTGCCTAAAAATGTTAAGTTCAGTCAACTAAAGTAAGTTTATTCAACTTGAAACGTTAAGTTGTACTAAGTATCAACTTAGATATTTGTGTTTGCTAAACTTAACAGATGGGTAAGTAACCCAGCTGCCTTAAAATTTTAAGTTGATCGAACTCAAATATCTAAGTTGTCACTTAGTATAATTTAACATTTCAAGTTGAATAAACTTTTTTTGAGTTGACTGAACTTAAAATTTTAAGGCAGCCAGGTTACAAATTATTTTAAGTTGACTCAACAAATTGTTTTTTTACAGTGTACACATTGTGGGTTTGGAATTTCTGCATCACCAATCCATGTAAATCTGAAAGCAATGTAACTGTCACTGTATTTGCGTTTTTTACTTGACATTTTCTCACTCTGTGTAGGCCTTATTCTCTTGACCCTCACATCTCTGCTGGATTTCTCTGTTCCCGCCTCTTCACTTTGTTCGTTATCCTCCGAGTCCGTTCGATCGTGTTTCTCCGTATTTTCGAGGGCATGGTCGGTGCTCAGCTCCACAAAAGATGCAGATGTAGATGGCTCACCCCCACTGGCCCTTGATTTCTTTAAAGTACCAGTTTTTAACCAGGTGTCCATTTTGATTAATATATTTGGTGAAAAATATTAAATAATCACTTGTGCCTAATGTGAAAAGGGCGGAGCTATTGTGACGCATACGTGCTTGTAACCGCAAAATGAAATCATGAGTAAATTACAGCTTGAAATGTGAAATTTTATTTCTCAATAAAACTTTGACATGTAAAAGTTACCAAAGTTAAAGACGTAAAAATAATAAAAAAGTCTAAAAAAAAAAAAAAGAATAATTCCACCATTACAAATATTCTCCCATTAGGTTGAAAGTGACTGATGTAAATGAGGACGAATATTTAAATAGACTTGCTTTTATTAGCTCTGTTTATTAGCTCTGTTTAATGAAAACAATTTTGCAAGTGTTTTTGTAGTCGGGGATTTGAATGCAGATCTTATTGAAAAATCTATGTTTGCTAAGCATATGTTGCATTTCTGTGCTGATGATAACTTTAAGTTATCTAGTAAACTGTTGTTACCTGTGGACAGTTATTACTTATATAAGTGAAGCCTGGCATACAACTTCAAGCTTGTTCAGCTGAGGCTCATGATACTTTACAGTCAATGATAAGTCTATATGGGGCATCTATATCTGATCATGTACTGTTTTGAATGATTGTTGAGTTTGAAAGCCTGCCTGAGATGAATTATGAGTGTAAAAGGGCCGCTTAAGTCAAATTAAATTTGTCTAAACTTACAGATAAAGATGTTAAAACATATGATGGGAAAACACTGTTGAATCAGGTGGTATTATCTAGTGATGCAATCATGTTTACAGATGTGAATTGTAATGACATTTCTCATTTTTGTGGTTATATTGTGAGATCAGTGTATGAGGCTACTGTATCTTACATGCCCTGACATGAAATATAAGCATATCATAAAAAAGCTGCTTTAATGGTGGAAAATCTGCCTTGCCATAATGTGAAGGATGTTTGTATGGATACAGAGATTGTTACAACAAATGAGGTGTCAAGCAGTAATTCAGCTCAAAGATAGGAAAACTGGTGGTTTACATCAAATTACTGCTGAACATCTAAAATTTGCGAGCTGTAGGCTTGTGGTTCTTCTTGCAACTTGCTTCATCAGATTTATGAGACATGGGCTGCTGACAGAGTCTGTGCTGTCAGTAACCTCATTGCCTGTTATTAAGGATAAGGCTGGTAAGGTTGGTAGTTTGGATAACTATAGGCCAGTTGCTTTAGCGAGTGTTGTGTCAAAGGTTCTGGAAAGAATCATATTAGATTGATTAGGAGTTTATCTTCATATCACAGAGCTTTGAGGCTCACCATAGTACTGATTTGTGTTAATATGCTCTGAAGGAAGTAGTAGAACTGTATAAAAGACAAAATTCAACTTTTATAATTGGTGTTATTGATGCATATGAAGATTTGAAAGAGTTACTCATCAAAAGTTGTTTAGGAAACTAAGACGAAGGGGTGTACCTAATAGCATACTAAGAATTTTGACATATTGGTACACTAATCAATGTATGCAGATAAAGTGGTGTAATTGTGTCTCAGATTCATTTAGAGCAAGTAACGGAGTGCGGCAAGAAGGTCTACTTTCACCAGCCATTTTTAATGAATTCTCAGAAGAATTAAGTGACTGTAGGATTCGATGTGTGCTTGGTAATACCGTAGTCATAGAAAAAATGTCATATGTGTTCGGATCAGGTAAAGATAAACCTTTTTAGAGCATATTGTACAACTTTTTACACTGCTCCTTTGTGGGTAAAGTTTAAGAAAGAGAGCCTAAATAAACCTCAGTTTGTGTACAATGACTGTATGAAGATCCTGCTGAAAAAACAAGATTTATTCTGTAAGGCAAAAGTACAGTAATTTCCTGCTTTAATGAGAAATTTGATGTATATGTCAGTTGGATGGTTCACGTAATAGTATTATAATGTTGTTGTCAAATCCTATTCTCAGTATCAGTCCCATATGAGAAAGTACAGAAATCTACAGAAATTAATGTGTTACGTGCCAGAGGGGATGGGGCGTTGTCTTCTTTTACTTTTGTTTTCTCTCTCCGCTATACTCTTAGGAAGATGCTATTGGCGGAGGTGGTTGTCTGTCATAATTACCAGCAGGACATAGGTTACACAGGAAGATAAAGGGCAACGCCAACCGGAAGCAAGAGGGAAGAGAATGGTGATTATTGGAGTCTTTGGTTTTGGTCACGCTTGTTTTGGCGTGTTTGCTTTGATTATGACTCCTTCGTTGTTTAAGGTTGTTTTTCATTAAATAACATTTTTGCTCTGAAATGTTTGATTATTTGGTTTATTATTTCATTTGTTTTGTTTTTTTGATATCTTAAGTGATTCTTTGAAATGGTTTGTTGTTTGCCGGCCAGGGAAGTGGAGATTACGGAAGCATGTCACGTGACTTCCATTCTGCATTCACCTAGGAAACAACTGCTGTTAGCACATTAGGTAAGGAGCGGATGCCGCATTGTATTTTTGCTTTTGGTAGTTGGAATAGTTTATGTAGGGTGCGTAAGGCGCTGAAGAAAATATTTTGTTTTCTTTTCTTTTGTTTGTAGGTAGTTTATTGGGATTGGGGTTTCAGTTAGAGTAGGGGTTTTGTTTTATTCTTTTTTTTTATTTAGCTCCGCTCAAGCCCTGCTCCCTGGTTCAGTGTTTATTTTTCCCCCTTCTTGTCTTTATGCTTTTAATTCTCTCCCTCCGATTGGTTGTCCTTGATTTTATATTTGCTACTTGTAACATTTTGTATTGGAATCCTCTTGGTTTTTGTGATTATTTGGATCCGTATCTACCAACCTCTATCAGAGTTAAACGAAACCTGGGGAAATTTATATTGTATTAAAACGTCTCCCTTACCCCTAGAGGCCCCGGAGACGTTACAGAATGATATTTCCAAAGCAGTGGTTCTCAACTGGTTTGCCCATGGGACCCACAGTTTTGCATGGTCATTAAACTGTGACCCATATATACTCACAAAATGGATGACCCACACAGATACACTGTCCCACTTCACTTGACAACTTAACATAAAGAAATATCCCAGGTGAAAAAAGTGCACTTCCATAATGTACTTAAAGTGCTCTATTTTCACATACATTTTAAACAAATTATTCTTTATTACTTAAGATATACTTAAGTTCATCTAAGTGTACTCAGCTGTGTTTTGGGACACCAAGAATATGAACTAAAATGTGCTTTTAACATACTATCTCTGTATTTTAAACAATTACCACTTTTAGTACACTTGAACCCATCTTTCATACACTAGTACACTCAAGTGTTCTACAACTGGTACCTAAATAATTTTTAAAATACATAAAGCCAAGCATGAAACTTAAAAATAATCCCTTTAAAAATACTCCAATACTCCTCATCTGAATTGGTAAATCAGGATTCAAAGCCATGGGAGATTGAACAGAAATAAGGAATATTCAAATGTTTTTTCACATCATTCCAAACCAGTCATGTATTATAAACAATCACATCATCAGTGAGAGAGTTTATCTGCTCTACATTATTAATAAACCAAAGGGATTCTGATCTTCTAGGATGACAAATTAGGGATTTAAAGTCAATCCACATCCTGCCTGATCATAATTTAGATTGTTATAGTGTTGAGTTGAGCAGCCCAGTAATAAAGCTGAAAATTGGGCAACGAAAGACCTCCAGATCTTTAGGTTTACGAAGTTTAGAAAGACCAACTCTCTGTTGCTTATTGTTCCAGATATAACTAGATATGTAAGAATTCAGAGATTTAAAGAAGGACGCTGCTAAATAACATGGAGGATTTTGAAACAGATAGTTTAATCAGGGAAGAATATTCATTTTTCTAACATTAACTCTCCCAAGAGGTGAGATCGGCAAAGAGGTCCATTTTTTCCAAATCTTTCTTAATTTTGTTAACTAAAGGAGAATAGTTTGTCCCAAACAAATTATTCAAATTGGGAGTGAGAAAAATGGCCAAATATTTAAGACCCCTATCTGAAACCTGAAATGGAGATTGTACAGGAAGTGTGCAGGAGTGATTAAAGGGCATAGAAACAGATTTTCTAAAATTAAGTTTATCGACACAATACTTTAATGAAGCAATTATATGCTTTTCCCCATTGACTGTGATCCCTGTTACATCAGGGTTAGTCCTGACAGATTTTGCCAAAGGATCAATGATTAATGTAAACAATAACAGTGATAGGGGAGACTTTTAACCCCCTTTTTTTTTCTAAACCAGAAACAAAAAGGACCATTCTACATGGTCAAAAGCTTTTTTGGTGTCCAAAGATAAAACATCATTGTTTTGTTTTGAGTATGGAAATAATGCTATTAGTCTCCATCATCTTCTTGAAATTTGATTCTTGGCCTGCATCCAAAAATGCCTACAGGCCTATGTGGTTTGTTGCACGTGCCGCTCCATGCATACTAGATCAAACTTTTTATTTTTGTATTTACTGATTTACCTACGGTGGTGGAGAGTGGGTTTTGGACACGTGTGGGCAGGTATTTATGCAGACAGCATGGAATAATATATTATTTTTTTAATAGAATTTATAAGTTTGGAAAGAATCTTTTCCAGTGTGTGGGCCAGTACTTTTGCGAATATCTTTTAGTCCACACTGAGGAGGCTGATGGTCACTGTAAGAGATCTCTGACCTCACTGTGATTGAAAACTTCTGCTATTTACAGAAAATCATATATAAAGATCAGGTGGACTTTGTTAAATATAAATCTTTGACTGACAATATAAGGAGGCTTTTACATCTGATGTGGATGAATCATTCTAATCTAGAGCCCATCGTAGCATTATAACTCGATGCGGAAAAAGCCTTTGATAGGGTGGAGTGGGGTTTTCTGTTTGCAGCCTTAGAGAAATATGGCTTTTGTTTGGGTTTTGTTAAGTGGGTTAAGATTCTTTAATCCAATCCTAAAGCAGCTATAATAACTAACAGAATAACTTTCTTTTTATTTATCCAGGTCCACCCATCAAGGCTGGCTTTCTCAGTCCACTACTTTTTATATTAGTTGTAGAACTGCTTGTTTCAAGACCCAAAAAATAAAGATGTATTTGCAGGGGAAAGAGAAAACAAATTACTGTTATATGCTGATGACATATTGCTATTAGTTAAAGACCCAGCATGTTCCTTATCAGTACTTCTTAATAAAACATTTTCAGGATTTAAAATAATCTGGTATAAGTCAGAGGGTATGCCAGTATCGGGAGCTTTTCTTCCTCAATGAGTGTGTTTAAATTCAAATGGATAAAACAATGAATTAAATATTTGGGTATCAACCTGGGCCCTAATTTAGAGAATATATTGTATTTGAATATGGAACCTTTGTTGCAGAAAATACAGGCAAAATTAGATAGTAGGAAAAAACTTACATTAACTCTATGGAGAAAGATTAATATAATAAAGATGGTGCCACAGTTTAATTTCTAATCAGGAATGGTCATGATTACCATGCCTCCTCAGATATATAAACAATATAATGCTATGGTTAAGAATTTTTTTATAGGAAGGTAAAAGACCCAAAATTGGGGTTAATAAATTATGTTTACCTAGAGACAGGGGAGGTTTAGCATTACCTAATGTAGAGCTCTACAAAATAGCATTTGAAATGTTTAAGCTCGCTAGACACTGGGGGAATGAGGATTCAGATTTAGATTGGGTATTAATAGAACAACAACTTTCTTCCCCTTTTCGGCCAATAGAGGCTGTTTCACAAAACCCAGAGGGGAACTTGCAACATCTAATGACCCACCCAATATTGTGTCATTCTAAAGAGTTTGGAAAACTGCCCACAAAAAGTGGTGAATTTGTCACTGGTGTCAACATTACTCTTCAGTATGGAATGACACTTATGTTAAAGTTAAGAAAAAGTGGTTTAGAAGCAGAATATGTACTCTAAAAGATTAATTTAGTAATGGTAAGCTTTTGTCTTTGGTTGTCGGTTTGTCTTCAGTTTAGAAGGCTGTGACCATTTCTGGAAATATTTACAAATTAGACACTGCTTGGAGGCAAAGTTTCTCATGGAAAAAAAATAAAAATATTTTAGAAAATTTCAATGAACTACCAAAGTTCCTGCAAAAAGCATCTAATTTTTATCAACTCTGTTTAAGGATTGATGACAATAACTGAAAACTTAAGAATGATTTGGCAGAGAGACATTTATAGTCCCCAGAGACGCTGGATTTTATTCCACTTGTTACAGGCATTTTATTGACAAAAAGCGCTTGGATGCAGCCGAGAAACGGGTCACAGAGCGTCCTGAAGCTCAAGATGCTCACAAAGTCTAGTCTGTGTCACCGGTAGTAGCAATTCAACAACTGAATGTCTGACAAAGAAACTTGAGTCCAGGACGGGCCTGCCAGTAGCTTGTGCATAATTTGTAAGAAAACGGACAAGTACATTACTGTGGCAGGCAAACGCCAGAAGGACCATCTTACACAGGCAGAAACGTTTTCAGCATGTATGTAAAAAAAATAAAGTACACGCACACATTTGAACTTTGAAGTTTTGTGGCATATGCTGGGTACCACAGCTAACTTTACATCAATTATTTAATATTTATTGTACAGTCAGGGTCAGATTAGCATTGTTTTGCATACAGCTACAGCCAGAACACTCAAAATTGTTTAAATTTAAATGTTTTTACTTAATGGGTATTTATTTACAAATTAATTTCATTATAAGTATATATTTTAGAGTTATAATAAGAGTTATTGTGAAATAGTTATAGCACATAAAATATCTTCTGTGAGCGAATCATCTATCATATGGAAAAAGAAAAAGAAAGGCATTTTCTGTTGCTTGTGAAAAAAATGAATGCCTGACTGTGTTTACAAACCTGGGTAGCAGTTTTAACCTGGACGAGTCTGCCTTTGAAGTACTTTGCAAATATGTGTCACCTACAGTATATGGCCAGTCGTCTGACAAAAGTGTGAATGATGCAAGATACAAAGCACTCTGCATGGCATCGTCAGCTTTGCCAGAACAATCCATGCCCTGTACCAACACTGCAAAAGGACAAACTACCAAGCAGCCATAATGACACATTCTCTGAAAGGTATAATGTGCCCCTTCACCCGTTGGCAATGGATGGCACCTCGAGGATGGGGAGACAACAGTGACCTGGATGACTAGAAATCTGCCCCCGAAAGTGTCCTTCAGGTAGTCCACTGCAGTTGTAAGCAAGACAAACGTGACACTGAAAGATGTTCCCGTATGTCTGCAAGACTGTCTTGTACTGATTTATGTCAGTGCCAAAATTGTGCAAATGTTTCCCAGGAAATGGAGGAAAGAGAAACATGTGATGATGCTCTGATGATAGTGATAGTGATGATACTGATGAGTAAAGATGTGCTGTGTCATATTTTAGGCTGTTTTTAAGCTGTAATGAATCTATTGTAGAATTCACCATTTTTGTCATTATTCAAAATTAAGGGGAGCGGGGCAGCGTTTTGAGTCTTTTGTTTGGTGTTTTGTTTTGTTTGGTTGAAGTGTATTTTCTACAAATTTGTGTAGGTACATGTAGAATTGTCAGTTTGACAGTTTGTTTCTAAGGTGCATATAAATAAAGTTATGAGCAAAACCAGCAGCATAAGATTTACGTTTTATGTAAATTCACAATTGTGTACATTTATGGATACTGACAAAAAACAAAATATTTTGTGGAAAACTTTTAACATAGAGTCCATAAGGGTGTTGTCTATCTAAAAGTTCATTTAAAAAGTGTCCAGGAGTGGGAATGAAAATCACTTTCTAGCCACTTTTTTTCTAGTTCACCTTATGGCCTATAGGACATGTTGAAAAATCCAATTGTATTTTCTCCCTCAACTTCAAAAATCATTTCAAAATCATCCTACATCACTGCAGAAGTACAGACACAGTCTTTACAAAGTGAGCATGCAAAGAAGATCAAACACCCTTAACAAAAAAGGTAAAACAGCGATATAGGACGATTTTGAAGTTGAGGGAGAACAAGAGATGGGAGTTTTTTCGACATACACTAACTGTCATGAACCAGAAAAAAAAAAAAAAAACAGTCCAGGCAGAGCAAGACAAGATGAGCGTTTGACATTAAAAAGTATATAAACTATTATTTTTATGAAAATAACCGATCATGTCACTAGATAAGACCCTTCTTCCTCGGCTGGGATCGTTTACAACCGCATTTGGGATCGTTTGAAGTCGCATTTAAACTGCATTTTGGAAGTTCAAACTCAGGACACCATATCAGTCCATTATATGGAGAAAAATGCTGAAATGTTTTCCTCAAAAAACACAATTTCTTTACGACTGAAGAAAGAAAGACATGAACATCTTGGATGACAAGGGGGGTGAGTACATTATTTGTAAATTGTTGTTCTGGAAGTGAACTTCTCCTGTAACATTTCCAACTGTAAAATCCAGCAAGAAATGTTAAATACAACCCCAAAATTATCATGACTGTGTGGACTATATCTTTGTTTTCTGAAGTATGATCCCCGGCATTCAGTTGTTTGGTTTGTGATTGAGGAGTCAAACATCTGTCTTGAATCCCCTGTCAGATCATCTGACAGATCATCTAACCACATCACTTTGTGCACTGTAAAATGTAATTTGTTAAGTTTACTTAATTAAATTGTGCAAACTCGTTGCCTTAATTCAGTTGGGAATCTCTGCATCAAAATGCATTTACTGGCATCTCAGGAATAAAGAAACACAGCTATAGAACAGATAATGTCAACTGTCTAAACAGAGATGATACTGCACTTCATCACATCTCATTTGTAACATTGTACAAACCACATTTGAGTGATTTAAGCAGAACATGTCGATTGATACTCAACGAAATAACATAAATACATGGGTGCAGTGATCCATTAACAGACATGTCAAGCAATGAAAATAACAAAAAAGTGTTCAAAAAAGTGGAATTGAACAAGCATGTTTTTTTTATGGAATCATGTTTAGGATCATGTGATCTCAGTAGTGGTCACGTGAACTGCAGGTCAGATCTCAAAAATAATCTCAACCTTTCAATCTGAGAAGTGCTGATTCAGGCAAATAACTTAAGGACAGTTTAAGGGCGAGTAAATCATAGTATAATTTTAATTTTTGGGTGAACTATCCTTTTTACTCTCTGAGAGATGTTTGTTTGTTTTTTTTTTTAAACAAACTCATTAGCACATTAACCATAATTATTTTCACATTTAGCTTATGGATTTTAAAGTTACTGTTATAACAAATTGAATCACTTTTATTTTACCGGCTTATGATGTAAAACAACTGCCAGAAAATTCATGAAGTCTCATGCAATTTAGATGAAGGGAATATGTTTTTCCAAAATCAGCCCAAACCCCAACAGCCTAGAAAACTTAATATTAATACCAATAACCTTATACAAATTAAAAATATTTAAAATCATTCTTTAGATATACTTACAAAGCAGACTTTGAAACATTCTGAGGGGCCGTCCCCAAGAAGGACAGGGATCCACGGAGAACCGCAGTGTGTCGAAGTGTAACCTCATTTTCCTGAAAAAAGAGTGATATATGAAATGAGATTCCATGTTATTCCATGTGTAAAGAATGTCTTATTGTTTGTCATTTTGTGTAGTTTCTTTAAGGAATCGCATTTCATTTTTGTATCTTTCTCTGCAAAATAAAGCACAACAAAAAATCGTATTTTAATTGACTCTAAATGATTTTTTTGAACATTTATAAAAGCATAAAGAATTGCAGTTCACCGATACCTTGCTATTTCATAACGTATGCACATTGTTTCATAACCCATGGAAGAAACCCAGGGTCAGTTCACCCCACAATTACAATTTTTTAATCATTTACTCACCCTCATGTCATGACCACTTTTTTTGACTTTCTTCAGTTCACGAGTTCACCCTCACATCTAATCTGGTTGAGTAAACAGTAAGCATATTTTGGCGTGCTGTCCTGGGGGAGGGCTCGGAGCCCGGAATATGGCCCGAACCCAGAGAACTCCCCCAAAAGAAGCTTAAAGGCCTGGGACAGCAGCCAGACTTGTTAGTTGCCTCCCAAAATATGCATGCTGAGTAGAAATTTGAGTGGGGGGGTCTTGGGGCAGAGCGACTTGGAGAGCCCTTGCACTGTCTGACGGGAGCTGCGGCTCGAAGTGTCAGACTGGCAGCCCTACATGTCGCTAAAGGAGGAGCATGAAGGCAGATATCAAATGAGGGGTTCTCGCTGCTTCCGAAGGTAGCTGTGGCTCTGCTGCACCAGAAGGGAGAGTTCCTCTTGCGACAATGTATTGGATGGAGGGCTCCCGCTGCGACCGAAGGGAGCCGCGGCTCTGCTGCACCGGTAGGGGGAGCCCCGTCCGTTGTTGAATAAGTAAATAAATTCAAAGCGAGTGATGGAGGGACTCTCACTGCATCCGAAGGGAGCTGCCGCTCTGCTGCACCGGAAGGGAGAGTCCCCCTTGCGGCTGAATACGAAGCGTGGTTTGATGCCTCGGATGGAGGGCTCTCACTGCAACCGAAGGGGGCCTGCGGCTCTGCTGCACCGGGAGGGCTGCATCAGAAAGGAGAGCCTTGACTGCTCAAGTAAGTGACGTTATTAAAAGCAGGGAACTTTTATCTGTTTATTTATTTATTTATTTCTGATCAAGGCTAGATGGGCTTCCTTTATGTGGTGGTGATTGGACCGGATGTAGCTTCTGAAAGCATCTGATGACCACTGACCGACCACTTGTATCTGATGCTGTGAGAGATTTTTTTTTTTTTTTTTTTTCTGTGGGTAAGCCCGTTTGAGCAATAATCAGTTTTAGAGGTCTTCAAATTAGAAACATGTTGCACGTTGGTTAGAGTTATCGATGCAAAGAGGGTCAAGAAAGGATTTAGATTGAGCTCTCCTGAGTTGGAAGCAGGAAAAGGGAGCCTGATATTTTAAATTGAAAAGAAGGGTAAGAAGGAAGATAAGGAAGGGCCATAACCATTTGCGGAGGCAGCCTCACGCGTGGATTAGCTCCTGGCCATCGATAGGGAAAAGGAGCAGCAGGAGGGTAAGAGTAAGGTGGCAGATCTTGAGTGGCTAGCGAAGGCAGCCTCACACTAGCGTCTGCTACCAGAGGTAGAAGGGAAGGGGTGAGAAGGATAGGAGGTTGGAAAGTCGTGTCAGCGTGCAGTGTGAGGAGCAGCTGAGTCTGAGGCGCAGCCCAGGCTTGCTAATGGCTTGCTACGACTTGAAGATCGAGGAGAACTGAAACTTTATCTGGAAGAAAACAACGTTATTTTGAATGAAGTCGAGAGCTGTGAGGAAGGGGAGCATGGGGCGCAATTGTCGGCGAAGGCAGTATCACTCTTTAATCAGCATCTGGGTTAGTGTCTGCTAAGAGAGCTGGAGGCCACTGAAAGAAAAAGAGTTATTAGTAACAGGAGGAAAGCCTGAGATGTGTGGGCCTGAGGTGCAAGTGGAGACAGCCTCACGCTTTCTTCAACTGCTGTAGGTCACGGGAAGGGAGTGGGGTTTGAGACATCCAGAAGAGCCTGTGGAGCCAGTGAAGGCAGCCTCAGCTGCTGGTTTGTGACATTCTGCAGTAAATGCTAAAATGCTTGAGTGGCCTGCAGTTTTGCCAACCCAGCAAATTTGTTGCTAGATTTAACAACTTCTCAGACCATCCTAGAAACTTTCTTTTTTTTTTTTTTAATTATGGTTATTAGTATTATTATAATACTTTATTATTTATTTTATTTTTACTTTTTTTATTATTTTTTTATATGTTATACATTTATAATAATAGACATTTGCAACTTTTCATTAAAAACGTAAAAAAAAAAAAAAGACAAATACATAGATAAAAAGACATTTTTCCTCTTAACCACACAAAATGAGTGTTGAAACAGCTGGCCAGCTGAGCAGCAGATCAGCTGGTTAGAGAGGTGCTTAGCAGTAAGCTTATCATGTACATATTAGGTTGCTAGTTGCACTTCTCCAACAAAAACATCAATATTAGCTTTATGATACACATTAGTTGGGACTATGCACCTATGATTGTTAATTTAGGTGCACTGTTGAACTTATTTTTCCTCGAAAGCCAATCTTTTCCCATCGTATCTGTCTGTGTACAAGGTGTAATTTAAAGCCTAGCTAACTGCTAGTGAGAATTAATACAGAACATTTGAATAATTTTGTTTCGCGACTTCACCTACAAACACACACAAAAATCATTTGCAACACGGCTTGCATCGCACTAACGACTGCTGTGAGAGCTGGAGGCCTGACTGCATGCGGCGCTGCGGCTGGAGAACCGGCGGTGAAAAGTTGAGCAGAAGCGGGAAGCGAGTGAGGTTTTGCTGCGGTGAGAACTGGGACGCGACCCGGGCTCATTGATGCCTGCCACTGCGACCCAACGCTCGAGGAGAACCTGGTCTTGTGTGGGACTGTGGTGTTCAGGGCTTTGCTCGATCTGTTGGCCTTCTTGGTGGCTGGAGTGGATTTAGGAGTGAGGTTGGCTAATCTGCAAGGTGAAAAAATATCCCGTACGGGTCCGCTTTGTTTGTCCTCTGCAAGAATGATTCGTCGAGATCAAACAGCGTATACTGTGCACTTTCCGTGCGGAGGATATATTGGCATGGTCGAATGATACGAGGATGCCGGGGAAGAAACTGGAAGTCTCGCCGGTGGAAGCGATGTTAAGCCTTGGTGTTGTGGTGAGCGTGTGGCTAATCGAGCAGAGCGACGGTCGCGATGAAGCGTGGAGCTCGACGGCAGTTGCGACAGGGGATCTCGTGTAACGTTACTGGTCTCGTCGTTGTGCAGAAACGGAAGTGTGTAATATAATGGCGAAAGGAGCAAAACCGAATGCCGAAAAACAGTCGAATGACGGAGGTAAGTCGGCTGTGTGCTTATATATGACTTGTGCTAGCTAGACGAGTTGCACCTGTGCCAAATTAGTTGATTATCTGATCATGCTCCTCCCGAACTTTGTTATCAAACATCATATAAAGACAAAACAAATAATAAAAATCTTTGAGTTTATGTAATGCCACTGAATGGTTGCTGCTTGTTTGATGCTGAAATAACAGTTTTCATGATGGTAATTCATATGAGCCCAGTGGATAAATCATAGTCTTCTTAAGAAAAACAACAGATGTGTGTGTAAGAAAACAGGAATATTTGAAACCTTTTTAACAACAACTCAATGCTTCTGGTTTACTGTTAGTGATCATGCAGGGTATGTTGTGACCCCATGATGTAAGTGCTTTGCAGTTTTAATGTGAGACGTAACGTTAAAACATGGAGGACCATAAATTCTTGGACAAGCTTCACAATGCACTTACATCACAAAGTGCCCCAGGTGATCGCTCACTGAACACTGGACCAATCAGAAGCACTTATTTATAGTTAAAAACTCCAAATATTACTATTTTACTGGATCACTTAAGATAATGACTGATCCACTTGGGTCATGTGAATTATCGTTATGATTACCCTTTTATGTTTTTTTTTTTTTTTTTTTGAAGCATCAAATAAGTGTCAGCCATTGAATGGCGTTATATGCATTTATAGATATGGATTATATATCTTTGTATGTTTTGATCTGAAGACACATCAGCAAGATATTAAGCTGAAAGATAAGTGTTAGGTCTAGTTTTAAACACATACAGTAGCAGTATGAAATGAAGCTGCATCCACACATGAACAAACATACCTGGCATGATGCTTGATTGGTGTTTCTTCTTGTCTCAACTTGCTCTAGTAATTCTGCCAAAGTCTGACCCAAGGTCCCAGTTTTAGACTTGAAAATCTTCATTAGACAGGGTGTATGTTTGTCTAGTTCACCAAAGAATTCATTCTGAAGGTTCTTGCAGGCTATCCTGGTGAATTCTGCAAAGACCTACAACACACAAAATCATTTAAGCAACGATACAAATGGAAATAACCAATTACAATAACATTTTTTACCTCACGCTCTGTAAATAGTGCTGGCCAGCGTTCCAACATTGTTCTGATCGGTGGCTCTGTTTCCACTATTTCTTTTCTTCGTAAGGGAAATGTTTGGTCCATCTTGTGGGCAACCAGGGTCTTGTTTGGTGCTCGTTTTCACATTTCTTCAACAAGCAGTTCCCTATCTTTTTCAAGAGATATTTTGTCCTGTCCCAAAGGGAAATTTGGGAGGTAAATAGTTTCATCTCTTCGTATTTTTTTATGTTCTGTTTTGGGGGTTGTCCTTCAGGACAGTACTTGCCCTTTCTTCCCCCATTTACTGTGACATCAATGCATCCAGCTTTATGAAGTTTTGAGCGAATATTAGGCATTTCCCCTGACTCGGTAAGCGAGAGGGAAAACATTGTTCAATTCAGAGAGTTCAGTGACTGCCTGGGGACTTAAATGACTGCCACAAAGCTTGCAGGACCTTAAGTGCTCAATATACCACAAGGTCATTTGTCTGCAGACAAACACAACTTGAGTGTTAATAACTACAAGTCTTGTAATCTGTCTGAAATCTGGGAGACCGGCACACGAACCAACAGAAACAATCATGTCTGCTGCATACTTCATCCCATCCACACAGACTGAAGATGCTACAGGACAGTGTTTTGCTGATCATTCATCTGAAAGAGGCATTGCTGCACATTGTCCACAAAATGGACAAAACTAAACTAAATCAAAAATAATATTGATTTATGTTCTGCTTGATTCATGAATGGATACATTAAGATCACCAGGATATCAAAATTCAGTAAAAACACGTTGTTCATTTTCAAATAGATGACACATATTAATATCAGTCACTTACATTGAGAATTTCTTGTGGCGTCTCGAGGAAGTTTCTGTGTTTCACTGTCAACACTGTTCACTAGTGGTCGGGAGAAAATGTCTCCTGCGCCCGACTACAAATAATCTTAACAAATCAAACAGACGAAAACATGCTGCGTTTTCAAATTCAACACATTTATTTCATGAATTATAAACATGAGTTTGAGTCGCTCATAATGTGCATTTAAAACACAAAACACATCAACCATTCCCACATTTATAATGAGAAGTGTTTATAAATCTACTGAAAACAAAAGAGAAGTGTTATTATTAACAAAAATATTAATTTTACTGTTATTGTAATTTAATCAGTTAAACAAATCATTGTACTGTAAATAGAAGGTCAGTGTATATTAATAATAATAAAATACTGACTTTTTATTTTACAGTGCAACAGGATTATTGTAATAATAACTTATTATTCATTAAAGCATATAATGAATATTTTGTTTTTATTAAATACTTTCTATTTTACAGTATGATTGGATTACTGCAATCATAACATTTCTTTATTGTTATAATAAAACAATTAAAGGTTATTGGTTTATTCTTATTCTTATACTCTGTCATTTTATTTTATAATGCAATATGATTACTGCAGTAGTATTTAAAAAAATAAAATTCATATTTTTAGCTATTATTATCATTTAAATAACAAATATGATAAGAAATATAGAAATTGTAATGACTGCAATAGACATTAACAAAAATATCAATAATATAATATATTATAAATTTATTACTTAAATTAACTGTTATTATTGCAATATTAATTCATTTAAAAAAATAGTATTTATTTATTCTTTATATTATTTTATTTTATTTTGACAATGCCCCAAATATGATTTTGCATTATTATTAATAATAATAATAATAAAAGAGTTAAAATACTGACTTTTTATTTTACAGCAGTTGTACTATTTTAATGGATTTATTGACATTTAAATAATAATAATAATAATAATATTTATGTAAAATACTGAAATAGTTTTTATTGATTTGTTTATTTGTACATTTAAAATAAATTAAAAATAATATGTTGTTGTTGTTAATAATAATAATAATAGTAATATTAACACCAATAACAAAATATAATTTTACTTTATTTCTTAAATTATAACATTTAAACTCAATAAAAAATTACTATTGCAATAATCATATTGTACTGTAAATAAAAGGTCAGTACATCATAATAATAATAATAAAATACTGACTTTTTTTTTTTTACAGTGCAACAGGATTATTGTAATAACTGCTATAATTTAGTAAAATGTATATAATTAATATTTATTTTTTATTAAATACTCACTTTTTATTTTACAGTATGATTGGATTAC
>NW_026127879.1:58615-100518 GCF_022985175.1 Labeo rohita | reverse complement strand
TGGCTCGGCATGCAAATACCACTCGCCAATGTTCATGAATGTTCATTGGCCTTTTGAATAAGGCTTGGAGATGATTGGACTCTCAAGCGAGTTCCCATATGTAACGTCTCCGTTCCCTCCTTCAGGGAACGAGGGTTACATACGTAACCTAGACGTTTTCTCCTTGTTTAATCAAATAATGTTTTGGCACATTCAGCTGTTAATTTCATCAATGCATTGGCAGAGAGAGTCAGTGGGGGTGTAGTCATTTGGCGATAAGGCTAGGTAAATCTGGGTGTCATCTGCATAGCTGTGATAGGCAATTTGGTTCTTTATCATATTTTTACCTATGTGGGAGCACATACGGGCTGAACAAGAGTGGTGCAAGTAATGAGCCTTGTCGGAATATGCAGATGACACCCATATATTCCAGTAGATCCAAATGGCTCTCAATCATTTGATGGACTTGTTCAGTGTTTAGGTGAGATTAGAGCTTGGTTGGCAAGCAGTTTTCTTCACCTTAATACTAATAAGACAGAGTGTGTTGTCTTTGGACCCTCATCTGCTTTCCAGGAAATTATAAGTATGTTGGCTTTATGAAGATAAGTGTTTCAGATCATGTCAGTGTAACCCGGGTAACCCAGGCTATTAGTAAAAAGATTAAGAATGATTAGAAATGTAAGAAAAGTTGAAGAAAGCTAAGAAGAAAAGAAAAAGGAGAAAGTTCCAGAAGGTCAAAAGATTCATCAAATCACTCCTCTCACTTAAGTGACAGACGTCCCTTAGAGCCAATAGTAGCAGCGCATTCATAAGCCCCACCCACCGGTCACACTGGTGCTGGTGCTGCTTTGAGTGCAAGTGGAGAGAGAAAGACGAGATTATATGAGACCGCAGCACGGATTGTTTCTCCAGAAATTCCCTGAATTTAACATTAATGTAATGAGAAATGTGATTGAGTACTTGAAAAGCAGAACTGACAGAATCGCTGCGTTGGCCTGAAGTGTTGTCGTCGGAGAGAAAGAGACAAGGGTGAAGAGAAAATTGGACGAGTGCAAACGGAGCAGATCCCAGTGTTAAAGTCCTGTGGTTTTAACCCTCTGGGGTCTGAGGGTGTTTTGGGGCCCTGGAGAAGTTTTGACATGCCCTGACATTTGTGCTTTTTTCAGTATCTTAAAAACATATTAATGGCTAAAGTCTGATTACATTGTAATCATCACAAACTGGGCTACAATAATATGCAAGCAACATTAAAATACATGTTTGTGTTTTTGAGAAAACAACGTTTATGCGTAGTTAGTGAAAAACTAAAATCTTTAAGTCACTGAAATAAGACCATGAAACACATTCAGAACATTAGTCCACAAGACTTTTGAGAACTTGATGTGGTAGTCTAGAGTTTTTCCTACATAAAGATGTGAAAATCATCTCATTCACGCGTATACAGAAAACAATATATTGATTTAAATTTTCTAAGACATGTTTTGTGACTGAAAGGGAATATGCGAGGGAGTGACAACGACCATGAATATTGAGTGATCTACACCTGAGAGACAAAAGGCCCTCCTCTAATGGCCCATCAATGAGACTGTGACTGTCAGGTAGAAACAATGAGAGATTCAGAGAATGGAGTTTTAGACTATTTGTATTTTATTTACAACACAGTATCATCAAAACATACATAATGAAGGTCAAAAGCACATTACTGACTACACTGATCTAACCATAGAGACGTGAACAGACCTTGTGTCATTCCTGAAAACTGTTTTCTGGATTCTGTTCAACAAGTGAAACAAGTAAATTATACCTGATATTTAAGTGATTGCTGCTTCTTTTTGAGAACTTCAATTTCTCAGTCATTTTAGATCGTACAGATAAGAGCAATACATCAGTGGAATCTGTAAGGAATTCACTTTTATTTGTGTACACTCATAATAACAACAACACTCTGTGGTTTTGTGAAATAAAGCAAACAGGGTATGCAGTCTGCTGCGTTGTTGTCTGTGATCGTCATTAAGAAATGCGTCACTAAAATGAACTAAAACTCAGCGAATACTCCACACAGAGACATGAGAGATATATCTATAGAAAGATATGTCTACTTTTAAATGGAGTAAGTCTTATCGAAAACAAATATCATGTGTTAAAGTAATCTGTATGAAACCAACCCCATGTCCAGTCTTTCTCGTCAGACCTAATTATTTTTAATTTGATCACGCCCACGAGCTGCTTTCGGTTTGTTATTATAATCAGCCACGTGGAGGCGCAAGGCGAACCGCCCACATCAACGTCAACAAAGCGGGAGACTTAACTTCATTGTTCATGTCGGCTACTTGCATCTTCTTACTGGAAGAAGACGCGCTGTCAGGAGAAATATTTATATTTCCCTCAGAGGAAGAGCGCGATGCAACGCATGACGAGATCCACCGAAAGAGTAAGTCTTTCTTTTATTAGCCTGCTTACGTTAAAGTGAAACGTTATGAAGTATGTTTCATTTCATTGCATCGAAATGTTTGACGACGCCAGGATGTTTTTAATGTTCTATAAAATAAATATGACGTGATATAAAAGTAATAGTGTTTACACTGTAACACTGAATGACAGAGTCTAAGATTGTTTAGACCAAACTACTGTCGTATACTCTGTTCACGAATAGATGTTTATGACGTGCTTAACAATAGTAAATTAGTTTCCCAGACATAAAATTGTTTTGTATTGTATACTACATACAAAGCATGCTTGTGTTTATGATTATAAATTCATATTTATTTATTTATTTATTTATCTATCGTATAACAATAGGACAATATTAGTTTATTATTAATACTTTGTTCATGAATAGGTGTTTAACGTGCTAAACAATAATAATTAGTTTCTCAGATATAAAATGCCATTTTTTAAAGACAGTATAAAGCATATGTGAGTCTATGACTACAAAATCATACTATATGTATATATTACAGATACTCCTGATATTAATATACTCACAGTTGTTTTTTTTTTTTTTCTTCTTTTTTTGTGTAGTGATCAGATTCCTGCACCACAGATGAAGGCTACATGAAGAGTGCTATACCAACATCAGATGTTCAACTACACTGTTTTTTTTTATTGTAAAACAATTTCCTGGACTACTGATGATGAGTTTTGTTTCTTAAATCCATGGAAAGAAGCAGCAATCACTTAAATATCAGGTATAATTTACTTGTTTCACTTGTTGAACAGAATCCAGAAAACAGTTTTCAGGAATGACACAAGGTCTGTTCACGTCTCTATGGTTAGATCAGTGTAGTCAGTAATGTGCTTTTGACCTTCATTATGTATGTTTTGATGATACTGTGTCACAAAACATGTCTTAGAAAATTAAATCAATATATTGTTTTCTGTAAACGTGTGAATGAGATGATTTTCACATCTTTATGTAGAAAAAACTCATCCAGACAACCACATCCAGTTCTCAAAAGTCTTGTGGACTAATGTTCTGTATGTGTTTCATGGTCTTATTTCAGTGACTTAAAGATTTTAGTTTTTCACTAACCACGCATAAACGTTGTTTTCTCAAAAACACAAACATGTATTTTAATGTTGCTTGCATATTATTGTAGCCCAGTTTGTGCTGATTACAATGTAATCAGACTTTAGCCATTAATATGTTTTTAAGATACTGAAAAAAGCACAAATGTCAGGGCATGTCAAAACTTCTCCAGGGCCCCAAAACACCCTTAACCCCAGAGGGTTAAGATACAAAACTCATCATCAGTAGTCCAGGACATTGTCTTACAATAAAAAAAACAGTGTAGTTGAACATTTGATGTTGGTATAGCACTCTTCATGTAGCCTTCATCTGTGGTGCAGGAATCAGATCACTAGACAAAAAAAGAAAAAAAAAAACTGTGAGCATGTTAATATCAGGAGCATCTGTAATATATACATATAGTATGATTTTGTAGTCATAGACTTACACATGCTTTATACTATCTTTAAAAAATGGCATTTTATATCTGAGAAACTAATTATTATTGTTTAGCACGTTAAACATCTATTCATTAACACAGTATTAATAATAAACTAATATTATCCTATTGTTATACGATAGATAGATAAATAAATAAATAAGAATTTATAATCATAAACACAAGCATGCTTTGTATGTAGTATACAATACAAAACCATTTCATGTCTGGGAAACTAATTTACTATTGTTAAGCACGTCATAAACATCTATTTGTGAACAGAGTATATGACAGTAGTTTTATCTAAACAATCTTAGACTCTGTCATTCAGTGTGACAGTGTAAACACTATTACTTTTATATCGCGTCATTTTTATTTTATAGAACATTAAAAACATCCTCGCGTCGTTAAACATTTCGATGCAATGAAATGAAACATACTTCATAACGTTTCACTTTAACGTAAGTATGCTAATAAAAGAAAGACTTACTCTTTCGGTGGATCTCGCCGTGCGTCGCATCGCGCTCTTCCTCTGAGGGAAATATAAATATTTCTCCTGACAGCGCGTCTTCTTCAGTAACAAGACTCAAGTAGCCGACATGAACAATGAAGTGAAGTCTCCCGCTTTGTTGACGTTGCTGTGGGCGGTTCGCCGCTTGCGCCTCCACGTGGCTGATTATAATAACAAACCAAAAGCAGCTCGTGGGCGTGAACAAATTAAAAATAATTAGGTCTGACGAGAAAGACTGGACATGGGGTTGGTTTCATACAGATTACTTTAACACATGATATTTGTTTTCGATAAGACTTACTCCATTCAAAAATAGACATATCAGGCTTTCTATAGATATCTCTCTCATGTCTCTGTGTGGAGTATTCGCTGAGTTTTAGTTCATTTTATTGACGCATTTCTTAATGACGATCACAGACAACAATGCAGCAAACTACATACCCTGTTTGTTTGCTTTATTTCACAAAACACAGTTGCATTAATGTGTCATTTGAGACGTGTGTATGAATTTGTGATGGAAATGTTTGAATCAGAAGTTAATTATTGTCTTTGCCTTGTGTTTTGCAAGGCTGGGTTTTTTCCCCCTGTGTTTCTTTCAACGAGCATGATCTTCTGTGATCTTCTATCTGTTTTGTGCCGAACGTAAACCTTTGGTGAAGAATCATCTGTGTTCGTACGCGAGCTGCCCATGACCTTTGAACTGTGCTTTTGAATCCATCAACTGGTAGGAGAATAACAATCTTTCTCGTTCTTTTGTACACAAAAGACTTGGATACTTAATAATGATAAACAGAGAGACTTTGTCTTTTTGAACTGAATCTTGGAACTGAATCATTTGTTTCACAAACTTTGATCAATTGAGTCGTTTGATTCACAAACTGTGTTCAATTGAATCATTCGCTTGTTTTTGCGTTTTTAACTTTCATAGTTGAATATACTGTTAAGTTTTAAAAGGAAAAGTGTTATCTACATTAATTTCTACATTTTGAGTAAGAGTGAACATCCAATTACAATTCTTTTTATTGGGTTACTAAATGTAAAGTTTATTGAAGAGTTTATTATTGTGAATTGATTTGAAAGAAACATACAGTATTTGTTTTTTGAGAATTTATTTTTGTCACATTGTGTGAAGAGTGAAACCTCGTCAAATTGAATTGAACCTGTTGAACTGCTGATATTCTGGTCTTTTAAGAGACAACAAGATAGTTTGCGACTAGGGGTGTGACGAGACACTTATCCCACGAGATGAGATGAGACACGAGACTGGGTTCACGAGACGAGACGAGATTTTTAAACTTTTCTTAAGAAATCCTTAATGATGAAATATATAGGGAAAATAGTCTTTTATTCAACTGAAAAAGACAAAATGCAAAAAAAATTGTTGCATTATGAACTTTATGAAAATAAACTTCCATTTTAATGAATTATATGCAGTAATAAACAACATTTAAACAAGAGCTTTACGATTCTGGATTATTGAGAATCCCAGTTGTTTTTAATCAATTGGAGACCATGATTCTCTCACGATTCTGTAGAAAAAGATTCGAAAACTAAACAAAATAACATAATTTACTAGTGGTTCTGACAAACTTGTTGCGATTTAGCTCAAAAGGAAATGTATATAAATAATTACAATTATTTATATCAGCTGCCAGTAGTAACTGTAGCAGAATTAATTTTCCATCAACGAAAAGAAAAGATATTTTCTTGGCCACAGAAAATAACTTTCTTAAAGTACCATTGTATTAGAGCATGTAGCTCGAATCGGAATCGTAAAGGGACATTAATTTGCAAGGCAGAATCAGAATCAACACTCATGTAATTTGTGCACAAGAGTTTATTAACGAAGGACTAACACATAACTAATCTAAACAAACAAACACGAAGTTACTCATACATGGGGCAAGGGTCAGTGAGAAGCAGTTAGAGAGAGACAAGGAAATAAAGCTATGAAAAGAGTCAGGTAACCACCTGAGTGAAACCATCAGTGCTGTCTACAGCTTATACTAAACCTCTGTTTGTTTAGTTAAATGTACGATACTTGCATTGCCTTGGTCATTGAACAAGTGTCCAAATGCAGTCTCTGGTGAAAGTCTTGATGGTTGGAGCAGTGGTGGTTTTGGAATCATGATCACGTTCCTCCGGGTCCGAAGAATGATGAACTCCAAAGATGTTCTGACTTGATGGTGACTTAGGGAACTTAGGGAAGCACTTAGGGAAGTCCTGAAGTGTTCTAGCTCAACTTCTTAGGTTCTAAAAGAACCACTGACTGTCTGAGGTGAGTCATGAAGATGAATTCCAGGGTTGAGTGGAAATGTCTGGCTCTTTGTGGTCGAGAGCCACAGTTCTGTATGTTGGGGCCTGTCGGGCCCCCGGGCACGCCCTGTGCCGGCTCAGGCTCCCCAGTGGGTTCCTCCACACGGGCTGCAATCTGAGGGTTTTGCAGAAGAGAGAGAATAGAGAGGGAGGCGATCAATCGTTTGATGCCTTTAAGCTCTCTGGAGGCTGTGCCTCCAGGAGGTCCACAAACCAATTGTAACTTTCACCTTTGGAGGGAAGTTTATGAGTTTATGACTCTTTGTCTGTGAGCATGGTATTTTGCATATGTAATTCGATTGGGTGTTGATGCAGAAACTACTAAGGTTTCTTAAAACACTAATATGTTGCATAGGTATCAACATCTAATTTACACCATCATTTAGATAATCAAAATACGAATTCAAAGAGACCAAACATGGCATAGGTGGGTTATACAACTAGTCATCTATCATAATGCCTACATAAAACAGTAGAAAGACAAATACAAATACAACAGACAAAATGAAAATACTATGCAGTAATACTGTACACAATGACCTGGGCTATGTGTGACAGAAAGGTCAAAGAAAGGTTTGTCTGTGAAAGAGTCTATTTCTATAGGCATTGTCTCTTTCCTATGGGCAAATGTGCATTCCTCTGGGCAATAAAACCACTTATCAGATCATCATCCTGGCAACTGAGTCCTTTTGGGGTGTTAGTTGCTTTGGGGGCTTGTTGGGTTTAAAGACTATTTGTTAAATGTATCAATTAATGTATGTCTGATTGGTCCAGATGCTACAAACTGTTCATTGCAAGTTTTTTAAAAACATATATTCATTTAAACAAAAAAAATGACATACTTTTTTTAAACGGGCAGTTGTCGCCACCTCCTGGCGGAAGAGCATAAGCGTTACAATACATACAAGTGTTAAGATACTTTCGTTTTGATTGCTACTGTAGACAATAATTGTTTATACCCAAACTATAAACTTTTATCGCAGTGCTTCTGTTATTTAAATGTCTGTAACACAGAAATAATGATTATAATGTGGTTGAAAAGACTGTTTATGTTGCTCTTTCGGCATTCACAATTACCCCGACCCTCTGATTCATTAACATGGGGAGCAACAAAACCTGCTTCTCAGCTCCACTGACACTCCAGATGTGAAACAGTCCTAATAGACATAGCTAAATCGTTGTCATTCAGGAGTAAGATCCTGTGGGTGTTTGAATTCAGATCTCCATATTTTAAGGATAAATTGTGCAGCTCTAATGTAAACATTACAAAATGTTTTATGAGGATATCATCACGAGATATTGTCACGTCCCTATTTGTGACAGTTGTTTAAATCAACTCCTAAATAATTGTTGATTGCTGTGATTCTTCTACTTAAAGCAAACTACAAAGAGAAAGAAAATATTTCTTTAATATAAATCTCTATACAAATCAGATTCACTGTGACCATTCACTCACCAGTAGCATCATATCCTCTCTCCAGTAGACGTTCCTTTCTTCTGATCGTTGGCCCATATGGAACATTAAGCTAGTGTGGCACACTAAGCACGTTGTACACTACGTCAAGAATTTGGGTGTTATAATGTGTTCAGCTTTATTTTTAGAAAAACAGGTTACTATTGTTGTGAAGCCTGTGTTTTATCAACTCAGAATTATTTCTAAAATGAAATCAGTCCTCTCTTTAAGGTCCTGGAGACTGTTATTCATGCTTTTGTATCATCACACACTGATTTTTGTAATTCTGTATTTTTGGGTATTTCACAGGGTCACTTATCTCATCTTCAATTAGTGCAAAATGTTGCTGCCAGACATTTGACTCACACAAAGAAGAGAGAGAGAGAATTACCCCAGTTTTGATTTCTTTATACTGGTTGCCTCTAAAATTTAGGGTTGAATTTAAGTTTTTTTTGATGGATTTTAATATATATTTAAAATATATTGTTGACCTTTTGATTCCTAATCAAAATACAAAGAATATGAGGTCTTCAAATCAGATGATTCTTCATGTCCCTAAAACTATTAAAATCAAAATCATTAAAATGAAAAGGTGATAGGTCTTTCTCAGTGGCTGCTCCACGTTTATAGAGCCCTCTTTTAATGCATATAAATCCTCCTCATCTATGGATGCTTTTAAGTCTAGACTGAAATCGTATCTTTTTAGTTTAGCTTTTAGAATTGATTGAGTGTTCAGGGCTTATTTTTTTAATTTGTGATTTTGTTTGTGTGATTATGATGCTGGAAAGCACTTTGGTCAATGGCAGTTGTTTTAAATATGCTACAAAAATAAAATTTGTATTTATATACTGCCAGCACTGTGAGTGTTACGGAATGAGTGAGGCGAGAGGGGAGCGGATCCAAGTGCGAGCTTTTATTAGAGGGACGAGACAGATACATGGTCGAACAGGCAGGGTCAAACAGGAGCAAACAGGTAAAACACAGGCAAGACGTAGAGAATAATCCAATAAACAAGCAATAGTCCAGTAGGCAGGCGGCGAGACAGTCGAGACGATTTGGCCAGGTGAGGGAACTAAATACTGGGAACTAGGAACACGGAAACTAGGAAAGCCAACAATGGTAACACAACAATAATACTCCGTGCCTTGCAAGGGAAAGTCCGGGGCTTTTATAGCGCGCCTGATTGGCTACAGGAGGCAACGCGATCGGCGCAATGAATGATGGGAGTAGTAGTCCAAGGTGCAATGCAACAGTCTGTATGATAAGAAAGGGTGAGAGCGACATCTGGTGGTGAGCGGACCGCAAGCCACCGACCAGATTCGTGACATAGCCACCCCCCCCAAAGAGCGGCTTCCAGACGCTCCAAACGAACAACAGTCCAGGGGAGCGGTGGGAGGGTCATGAGACAGAGGCAGAACCCTCCCAGGGCGGAGCAGGAGGCGCAGGAGCCCTCCAGGGTGGAGCCAGAGCAGGAGGCGCAGGAGCCCTCCAGGGCGGAGCAGGAGGCACGGGAGCCCTCCAGGGCGGAGCAGGAGGCGCAGTGGGAAGCGCAGGAGCCCTCCAGGGCGGAACAGGAGGTGCAGGGTCCCTCCAGGGCAGAGCAGGAGGCGGAGCAGGAGGAGGCGCAGAAGCCCTCCAGGACAGAGCAGGAGGCGCAGGGGCCCTCCAGGGCAGAGCAGGAACCTGCGTCATGGACTGGGACCTGGGGCGAGCAGGGACAGATGAGGCAGACAGAATAAAGAGAGAAGCAGAGAGAGCACAGGTTAACGCCGCCTCCCTAGGAGGTTCTACGGCGAGTGCCGACACCTCAGGAGGCATGGGCACAGCTTCTCTGATGGAAGAGGCCTCTGGAGCGAACTTGAGACCAGACGGGGCCTCTGGAGAAGACTTGAGACCAGACGGGACCTCTGGAGCAGACTTGAGACCGGACGGGACCTCTGGAGCAGACTTGAGATCGGACGGGACCTCTGGAGCAGACTTGAGATCGGACTGGACCTCTGGAGCAGACTTGAGACCAGATGGGACCTCTGTAGCAGATTCTTGAACAGACGTGATCTCAGGAGCACAGTGTGCAGCCCACACACACCAAATGGCAACTGCCATTAAGGGAAGAGCCGCAGTAGATAGTAGGATGTCTGTTGGCCTTGAGGGTGTGGATGCTGTGGACTTGTGGCTTGGAAATGTGAGTTCTGCGGGTTCAGCTGATACATGATGAGGCTCTTGGTGGTCAGCTGAGACGTGAGGTGGCTTAAGAAGGTCTGAGGGGATCTGGTGAGGTTCTGGCAGGACAGCCGATTCTTGACTCAACTCAGAGAGGTCTGCTGTGACCTGACTTGACTCAGGGAGGTCAGCTGTGGCTTGACTTGGCTCGGGAATAACAGCAGCAACTTGACTTGGCTCATGAGGATCTGCTGTAACTTGGCTTGGCTCATGAAGATCAACTGTGGCTCGGCTTGGCTCAGGGACAACAGCAGCAACTCAACTTGGCTCATGAAGATCTGCTGTAACTTGGCTTGGCTCATGGAAATCAGCTGTGGTTTGGCTTAACGTAGATAACTCAGTTGTACCTTGACTTGATTCAGGAGCAACAGCTGTAACACGACTTGACTCATGGGGAGCAGCAATAACTTCACTTGGCTCATGAAGATCAGCTGTGGTTTGACTAGATTCGTGAAGACCGGCTGTGGCTTGGCCTGGCTTGCGAAGACCAGTAGTAATGACTTGACTAGACTCATGGAGATCAGAAGTGACTTTACTTGGCTTATGAGGATCAGTGATGACTTGACACGGTTCGTAGAGACCGGCTGTGACTTTGCTTGACTCAGGAACCACGGCTGTGACTTTGCTTGACTCAGGAACCACGGCTGTGACTTGACTGGATTTAGAAAGAGCGGCTCTGAATTGACTTGGCGTTGGAACCACAGATGTAACTTGACTTGGCGTTGGAACCACAGATGTAACTTGACTTGACTTAGGAAGAGCAGCTCTGATTTGACTTGACACTGGAGCAGTGGCTGGAGCTTGACTTGACTCTGGAGCAGCGGCAGTAATTTGACTTGATTCAAGAGCTGCATTTGGAAGGGTGGGCATGATGGGTGTTGACTCAGGAGCAGAAAACATAACATGAACAGGCGCTGGCTTGGCTGACGAGGCGTTAGCGGGCGCTGGCGTGGCTGACGTGGCGTTAGCGGGCACGGGCATGGTTGCCATCTTGTGCAGTGGCTCGGAGCGCTCGGGTGAGACCTTGCTTGACTGGACCCGGGAGCTTGCAGCTGCAACTTGACTTGACTCAGGTAACACAGCTGCAACTTGACTGGACTAAGAAACTTGACTTGACTCAGGAAACGCAGCTACAACTGGACTTGACTCAGGAAATGCAGCTGCAACTCTACATGGCTCGGTTATGGCAGCTGTGACGTGATGAAGCTCCGTTTTCATCGCCATCTTGTGAATGGGCTCCTTCGTCGCCGCCATTTTGTGAGCGCGTACCGGCGCAGCCGCCATCTTGCGAACGGGCACCGCCATCGCCGCCATTTTGGGCACGGGCTCTGTTGTCGCTGCTGTGGTATGAACTTCGCCATAGCTCGAGTGTGCTCCAGTGTGGCCATTTCACTCGCGAGCCAAGCGAGTTCAATTTTGATACTGTCCGGGAGGGTGGAGTGGTTGGAAATGGCCAGAAACTCACGGATGTGTTGCTCGAGTGGGCGTGATCCTTGTTTGATCCGGCAAAGAGTCCTGTCAGCGTCTATGTCTGTCGAATGTCCGGGGGTGAAGCTGCTGGATCCTGTGTAGATGGAGTATTCTGTTACGAAATGAGTGAGGCGAGAGGCGAGCGGATCCAAGTGCAAGCTTTTATTAGAGGGACGAGACAGATACATGGTCGAACAGGCAGGGTCAAACAGGAGCAAACAGGTAAAACACAGGCAACACGTAGAGAATAATCCAATAAACGAGCAATAGTCCCAGTAGGCAGGCGGCGAGACAGTCGAGACGATATGGCCAGGCGAGGGAACTAAATACTGGGAACTAGGAACACGGAAACAAGTCCGGGGCTTTTATAGCGCGCCTGATTGGCTACAGGAGGCAATGCGATCGGCGCGATGGATGATGGGAGTAGTAGTTCAAGGTGCAATGCAACAGTCTGTATGATAAGAAAGGGTGAGAGCGACATCTGGTGGTGAGCGGACCGCAAGCCACCGACCAGATTCGTGACAGTGAGGTTGGGCCACTTATAACACAGATTTAAAAATAGTATTTGCAAATAATATTTTTATTTTTAAAATATGTACACATTCTCTCTTCCTTGTTTACCTAGTATGCTGCAAACGAATCTACAAAAACTTGAGAAGTGCATGTCATTGGATATTACTGATATTACAGTTTTTCACAATCAATTTGACACATTTCTTCAAACGCAGGTCTTAAGTCTAAAAGGGGTTTAAGCCTAAAAGGGGATGGAGTGGGTAGACTAGGGTGTGTAACGAGGTAGAGAAGATGAAGAGTGGAACAGGTAGACAGAGATGAGCAGAGAGGTGGATATGAAAAAGAGGAGAAGGAGAGGGAGAAGAGATGAGTGGAGAGGAGGACATTAAAACTGTAAGAATACATGGACAGAGAAGAATTGTAGAGCGAAGTGGAAAGAGAGGTAGAAGATAAGGACAAATTTCAAATGAAATCAGAGTTACCCTAATAGACTACATAAGAAAATCTAGAAGCTAAGGAACAGATCTAAAGTCTTTAGAAGAGTCTTTAAAAGAGTTTGTCAATACAATTATTTAGAAATATTGTGCTTAGATTTGTAGTCTTCCTCTGACAACTTCTTTACATGTAAATGTCCAAACATTATTCATAATTGAAATTTGAGAACATTCAGGTGGACAATCAAGATTATTTTGAATGGAACAAGAGCATTATTGGTATGATGGTCCAGAACAACATCACCAGTCACAAAGGAAGAGACCTGTGGAGATGATGAGAGGAGCTTGTCAAGCATGGATTCAGCCTTCTCACATTTTTGTTTCCTCTATGATGTACAGCACAGCATGTGTAGTGTAGATAAAATGCAATGCAGATAAAATTCTTTTCCAGATGTAAATGAAAGACAGGATCAATTTAGTGTAATTCATGCATGACAGCAAACAAACACACACACACACACACATATGTATGTATGTATGTATGTATGCATGTATGTGTATGTATACACTGATCAGGCATAACATTATGACCACCTTCCTAATATTGTGTTGGTCAGCCTTTTCCTGCCAAAACAGCTCTGACCCATTGAGGCATGGACTCCACTAGACCCCTGAAGGTGTGCTGTGATATCTGGCACCAAGATGTTAGCAGCAAAAAAGTCATTTTTTGACAAGCATTGAATCTGGCTATTTTCACGAGTAGTCCAAAGATGAAAACGAAGATGATTAAAACTACAACAAGGTTTATTAAAGAACTCCAAAATACCAGACAACTAAAGAGTGAGCAAACAGGAACTTAAGTACAAACCAAATGAATAAAATAATGATTAACACCTGAGTTAATCATTAGAGTAATCAGAAGAGTTACCATTAGAGTTGGGGTACTCGGACTCGAGTCCGGTCTCGAGTACAATTTTTAGGCAACTCGGACTTGTCACGGACTCGGATGCATTTTTACTCGGACTTGACTCGGACTCAAGCCTTTCGGACTCGGAAAATATCCCGAGTCCATCCGAGTCCAGAGACCGTTGATGGAAATGTCACTGGCTCGATGCATTATCACGAAAGTCTTGTCCAGTAGGCTACTTGAAAGCCGACGGGCTTATGTGCGCACTAGAGATGCGCGGATGAGCTCAAACGTCACCCGAATCCGCAGCTTCAAATAAATTATCCGCCCGCCACCTACCCACACCTATATTTTTCTCTGATTTAGATAACCGCACCCGATCGTCATTTACGATTATTCTAATTCTTAGTTTTGCATGATGATATGATGAATGGATGGTTCATTTTTAACAGCAGATTGATTCAGCTGATCTGCACATCGCTGCACACTTATATAAGCTTAATCACTCGTGCTTTTAAGCCAAAGCCACGCTAAAAAGAATAACGTTAACTGACATCTGGATGTGACTCTCCGCAATCTCTGATGAAATCAATTGGGTGTTTGAACGTCTACTGGATCCCTGGACAAAAGATTACAGGGGTTCACCCAGTTTAAGAAATTTCAGATCATAAATATCTAATTATTTTCTTTTTTAAGGTATTGTTTTCGTTATAATGTACTGATTCAAATTAGTAATCAATAATAATTGTTAATTTTACTACTTGGCAAATCTGGTGCTGACGCAGACGGAGCGGGCGCTGGCGCGTGTCAGGCGCAATCATCAAAGATCTTTACTATGTGTTTTGAGCGAATATTTGCATTTATTCACATTGAATTAGAAATGGTGGCCTGTCATGATTTTGGCTAATTTTGGACACTACTGAATGATGCGCATCAGAGGGGATTTAGAAGTGGGTATACGCAAAGCCGACGGATTAAAAAATGGGTATCCGCAGGTACTGCACTACACCACTAAATATTACCCTATTCAATAGCACTAACACAGGCGTAACTCCCTTCAAACTTGATCTGGAACGTCTTTTTTTTCTGTCACAACTTCTCGAACAGGTGAACACACAAACAGACACACACACAAATCTGAAATCATTTGCCTGAAAAAAGTATTTAGAACAGGTTCATATTTTAGAAAATGTAGTTAATATTTGCCTCATTATTGATTCATCTCATCCACCCGCGACCCACCCGCAAATAATCAGAATGCATTTTTTATTACCCGCCTCGACCAAGCCGCGGATATAACCATCAACTCAAAGCGTGCTCACAGAAGTTCTCTTTCGCTTCTAATAGGTTCTGTTATTGCTACACACATGCTCGTATTGGACACTATTCATGTAAATTAAGTTGGTTTTGTCTTAAGTAAACCTGAACAGTTGAGAGAAATACTGATGCGTCAAAATATTTGATCTGTGCGTCAGATCTTAAAGCGACAGCAGCCGACCACGTCAAATAATAATCAAACAAAAGAAAAAGAGAAAATCACTCACTGTTCTTGACTGAATCACTTATTAACTGTAATAAGAATTATCTTTATGTATACAGTGAAGATTTTGCAGTGTTTTAGTTTAACATTTATTACTTCATGAAATGTCTATAGTCTATTTCTGTAATAGCCTTTATATATACCTACATAAAAAAAAAAAAATTACAAAAAAACCCCTATAATTCTATTTAAAAAAAAGATTATATTTTAAAAAATATTTTTATTTTAAAAAGTATTTTTGATTAATATATGTATTAATACTTTTGCTTGTAAGTAATACTTGGAGTGTTTACTTGCCTTGAGCTCGAGAATGTTTTACATTGGTTGATTAGTTTCTTCTGTATTGAAATTATTATTATATAAATATGGTGTTTCTGCTCTTAAGGTCCCATTCACCAAGATACTTACTCCTTTATCCCCACCCTTGAATTTATACATTTACTACAACGATGAATAAAGTCAAGTCCCGCCCTATAATTTTTCACATTCTAAAATATGTCACATTACATAGATCAGCCATAACTTCTGTTACATGACTAAGTTTGCTAAGCAGAGCATGGACACTAATTATGAGATGTTGTGAAATCAAAAATCAAAATGGCAAGATCCACTAGTTTGCTTTTCTTACATTTCAACTGACACTGCGTTTTTCTAGTTGTAAAGGATAAAAACAGGGGTGCCCAAACTTGGTCCTGGTCCTTGGTTTAGCTCCAACTTGCCTCAACCCACCTGCCAGGGGGCTTCTAGTATGCCTAGTAAGAGCTTGGGTTTGGGCACCCCTGGATTAAAACAATTTTAAGATACTCGTCTCGGACTCGATTGATAAAAGACTCTGACTCGACTCGGACTCGACTTAGGTAGACTCGAACCCAACACTAGTTACCATGACAACTGAAAAGTGGTGAGAAAACAGAACAAAGGAGAACATGTGACTAAAGACAACCAATCAGACGTCCATGAGAACAAAACTAATAGTCCATAATAAAAATAGCAGAGAATCTGTGACAGCTATATAATGTTCAGTGATTTGGGGGAATATTTGTTTCTTCCTGATAATGCTAAATGAGCACAAAATGATCTTTTTTTGACCAGCTGTTTTTATGGAATAATCAGTCCAATATAAAAAGGAACCAAAAATGCACTAATGTGATGTGGCCTGTTGTTGTATGTTTTTATAGGTTGTCTGGCTGTATGGTGACAGAGAAAGGCTGTCATTATGTGTCTTCAGCTCTGAGTTCAAACCCCTCACACCTGAGAGAGCTGGATCTGAGCTACAATCACCCAGGATATTCAGGAGTCAAGCTGCTTTCTAAAAAACATAAGGATCCAAACTGCAAACTGAACAAACTCAGGTATGTCAAGTAGGAGGAGTTTTTGAGTTTTATTGTTTAACTTTTCAGTGTCTCTGTATATCTATATGAGTCTAGGAGTTTCTAGAGGATGCAACAATATAAAAAAAATTAAAGCTCACTAGTCTGAGGAGTAAAATCTAAAATAAACTGTTCAGACAAAACAAATTAACAAAAAAACATTATTTTAACTCCATAACTGGACACAAAACAGGAACAGACAGTTAAAATACAAAAAAAAAACAAAACAAAAAAAAACAAGTTAAGTCTGATAGTGTTAGAATCACATGCTGGCTGCACAGAGCACAGAGCTTACAAAACACACGCAAACACATCATACTGACCCACAAGCTCTTAGAGAAATTAATAAACAGCAGTATAACGTATAATAAAAAATCTTTCATATAACAGTCACTTCAGACAGGTCCACATCATAGATGTCTTCTCTTACACATGCTGTTTCTATCTTGTCTAACAGGAAATTAATGTCAGTGACCCTCACTACACCTCTGATTAGACCATATAGATTATTAAAAAAAAAAATCACTGAATAATAACACTGAATAATAATATGTTCCCCTTCAGGAACTCGAGCTGCGTCGAAACGCTTTGGCAACGCCTTCAGCGTGACCGCGCTCTGAATCACGTGTGCAATCAGACCAATGGAAGAACGAAACGTCATAGGCAGGTGACGTCACTGACCAGGAAGCATAAAAGCACGTGCGCCAGAACGAGCGTCAGCTTCTGTCTTTCAGCAGCGCTCTGTGTTTTGTCTGTGCTGTTCCCTTTTTGGTTGCTAGTTTGCGCCACTTTTCTTTTGGAACAGTATGTCTAAAAAGACCGAGAAAACTAAGAACGTTGGCAAGCCAGGTTTTAGAGCGTGTGTTCCTCCCTGCTCTCGTTACATCTCGAGCGGGGATGCACACGCTCTATGCGTGGCTTGCTTGGGAGCGGAGCATGCGGCATCGGCCCTCGAGGGGGGCGATTGCCCGCATTGTGACGTGCTTCCAATGCGTTTGCTCCGCTCTCGGAAGGCTCTTTTCTCTGCGGAGGGAGCCTTCACCAGCGTTCCCCGCGGGTCCGGTCCCGCTTCCGCCGAGGCGGAGCGGAAGCTGCACTCGTGGGGTTCGCAACTGGATCTGGTGGAGGGTATGGAGACGGGTGACCCCCTATCTCCTGCCTCACCCACCAGATCCGCTGCCCGGCCCTCGGGATCTGAAGCCCGCGCTGCGGTTTCTTCCCCCCGGGGGTCGGCCTCCACGATCCCCATATCTTCCTCTGAGGAGGTTGATGTGGTGAGTGTGGATGAGGCTGCAGCACCTCAGTTTCCCCAGTATGAGGAGCTGTTGGAAGTGGTGACTCGGGCTGTGGCCAAATTGAGCATCGATTGGCCCGCCGAGCCATTAGTCGAACCGCAGAAAAGTAAACTGGACGAGAGGATTTTGCGGTCTCGACCACCTCCAGCACACCGGAGCCTTCCCTTTTTTCCTGATCTCCACACTGAGGTGTCAAGATCATGGAATTCACCCTTCTCATCCCGCTTGTTCATCCCCGCCTCGTATAATTACGGGTATGTGGCGGGGTTGGATGAGCGAGGGTACAGAGCGATGCCTCTGGTGGAACAGACGCTCGCGAGCTATCTGTCCCCCGAGTCTGCATCGTCTCTGAAGGCTCTGGTCTTGCCCTCCAAGCCGCTGCGTGTCACCTCAGCGCTGGTGGGCAAGGGGTACACGGCTGCGGGTCAGGCTGGTGCGTGTCTGCACACCATGTCGGTGTTACAGGCGTACCAGGCTGACCTGCTAAAAGAGTTGGATGAAGGCGAAGAGATAAAAGACAGTGATATCTCTGAGCTTAGGAGGACCGCTGATTTGTCTCTCCGCGCCACTAAGGAGACCGCCCGTGCCATTGGGCGGTCTATGGCAGCCCTTGTGTCCGCGGAGAGACATCTCTGGTTGACCCTGTCCGACATGAAAGAGAAGGACAGGGTCTTCCTCTTAGACGCCCCGCTTTCGCCTTTCGCGCGTAAGCAAGCGGCGGCGTTTCAGCGGTTCCTCCCTCGCCGCCATCCAGCTCACGGGGCTGCTGCGACGGAGCAGCCCCGGCCGTCTACCAGCTCCTCATATAGGGAAGCTCAAAAGCAGAGCGTGGCCACTCGCACTCCTCCCCATCGAGAGCGAGTGGTCAAACGCTCTAGGTCGAGGACCTCCCAGGCTAAGCCCGACCTGAGGGTCGTGCTTCAGTCGAAGAGGCCCTCGACTAAGCGGTCCTGACAGTTCGGGACCGCCGAGGGCAGCCCCATCTGGGGGGAAACGGGTAGCACCGCAGTATTCGGTGTCCGGGTCTCCCCTGTGCCCTCGGGAGATCGTTCTGCCAATCCTGCCGGTGCTTCAGGGCGCAGCGGTCTCCAGCGAGCATCCACCCCAGTTTTTCCCACCCGGCAACGTAGCAGGGCTGGGGAGCTCGCCACCCCCGCGGGGGTCTCTGGGACCGCTGGTTCAGGTGCTTCCTGCCGGGCAACCGTTTCAGGACACCGTTCCAGCGGCCCACATAACACCAGAGGCCAGCCTCGAGAGGCTGGTTCCCTTAGTAGATCATTTGGCAGCGTGGAAGCTACTGCCCAATGTGTCTGCTTGGGTCCTGCATACTGTAGAGCGAGGTTATCGCATTCAGTTCGGCGCACCACCTCCGCCGTTCAACGGGGTCTCTCCCACACTGGTGGGCCCCGAGCAGGGTCTGGTAATGGAACAGGAAGTAGCTACTCTCCTGAGGAAGGAGGCCATCGAGGTGGTCCCTCCTCTCGAAAGAGAGTTCGGGTTCTACAGCCGGTACTTCATTGTTCCAAAGAAGGATGGGGGCTTGCGTCCCATTTTAGATCTGCGTCTTCTGAACCGCTCAGTCAAGCGACTGAAGTTCAAGATGCTCACCATCAAGCAGGTCGTGTCTCAGATCAGGTCCGAGGACTGGTTTGTCACGATAGATCTAAAAGACGCATATTTTCACGTCTCCATCCTTCCTCAACACAGGAAGTTCCTGAGGTTTGCTTTCAGGGGCGAAGCTTACCAATATCGGGTTCTTCCGTTCGGCTTAGCACTCTCCCCCCGCACCTTTACGAAGTGTGTGGATGCAGCTCTGGCTCCTCTGCGACTCCAGGGCATCCGCATACTCAACTACATCGACGACTGGCTGATCCTAGCTCAGTCGGAGATGGTGGCAGTTCGGCATCGAGATGTCGTTCTCGCTCACATGAAGGCGCTGGGGTTGAGACTGAACGCCAAGAAAAGTGTGCTTTCTCCACTACAGAGAACCACTTATCTGGGCGTGGTGTGGGATTCGACCACAATGCAGGCACGTTTGTCTCCTGCTCGGATCGAGTCGATCCTCACTGCAGTCAAGAGAGTGAAGTAAGGCCAGTCACTCACTGTGAAGCGGTTCCAGCAACTGCTGGGTCTGATGGCAGCAGCGTCCAACGTGATACCTTTTGGCCTGCTGTACATGAGACCCCTACAGTGGTGGCTCAAGACCAAGGGGTTCTCCCCGAGGGGAAACCCACTTCGCATGATCAGGGTCACACGGCGTTGCCTATGTGCCCTGGACATGTGGAGGAAGCCTTGGTTCTTGTCTCAGGGCCCGGTGCTGGGAGCTCCTTGTCGCCGCGTAACGCTAGCGACGGACGCGTCCCTCACCGGTTGGGGAGCGGTCATGAGTGGCCACCCTGCCCGCGGTCGCCAACTCACGTGGCACATAAATTGCCTGGAGATGCTGGCCATGTTTCGGGCTCTGAAACACTTTCTCCCGGACCTAAGAGACCGCCATGTGTTGGTCCGCACCGACAACACCTCGGTGGTCTCTTACATCAACCACCAGGGAGGTCTGCGTTTGCGCCCCTTGTACAAGCTGGCGCACCAGATCCTTGTGTGGTCCCAGGGCAAACTCCTCTCGCTGAGAGCAGTTTATGTTCCTGGGCATCTCAACTTGGGAGCAGACATCCTGTCAAGACAGGGGCCGAGGCCCGGGGGAATGGATGCTTCACCCCGAGGTGGTGAAGCAGATCTGGAGAGTGTTTGGTCCAGCCCAGGTGGACCTTTTTGCCACGAGGGAGAACACGCAATGTCCCCTCTGATGAACTACTCTCTACTCTCTAGTTCATCCAGCTCCCCTGGGGCTGGATGCCATGGTGCAGACGTGGCCGAGGCTACGTCTGTACGCCTTTCCCCCCGATCGCTCTGCTCCCGGGAGTTCTAGAGAGAGTGCGCCGGGACGGGGTGTCCCTTCTTCTAGTAGCCCCGTACTGGCCGGGCCGAGTATGGTTCTCGGACCTGATTTCTCTCCTCGACGGCTCTTCCTGGGAGATTCCTGTCAGGAGAGATCTCCTCTCACAGGCAGGGGGCTCCATTCTTCACCCTCGGCCGGAGCTGTGGAAGCTTTGGGTGTGGCCTCTGAGGGGGCACACCTCTTAGCTTCCGGTCTCTCAACTGAGGTTGTTGAGACCATCCTCCAGTCTAGAGCTCCCTCCACGAGGAAACTGTACGCCTTGAAGTGGAAGGATTTGACTTCTGGTGCGGACGCCGCCAGCAGGACCCAGTTAACTGCCCAGTTGGCTCAGTGCTGGAGTTCCTGCAGGATAGGCTATCCGCAGGGTTAACCCACTCCACCTTGAAGGTTTACGTGGCGGCCATTGCGGCCTACCACGCCCCTCTCGGTGGTCTTTCTGTGGGCAGAAACCCCCTTGTTACACGTTTCCTCTGCGGTGCACTGAGGCTGAGGCCTCCGGTACGTCCCCGTGTCCCTCCCTGGGACCTGTCCGTGGTGTTAGAGGCTCTCTGCAGGCCTCCTTTCGAGCCTGTTGAGGAAATTTCTGACAGATTTCTTGCCATAAAGACTGTCCTTCTTCTTGCTCTTTCCTCCCTAAAGAGAGTTGGGGATCTTCAGGCCCTCTCTGTGGCCCCTTCCTTCCTGGATTTCGCTCCAGGCCTTTCAAAAGCTTTCCTTTACCCTCGTCCGGGGTATGTCCCTAAGGTCCCCTCCTCGACACCGCGGCCTGTCGTACTTCAGGCCTTTTGTCCTCCTCCCTTTCGGGATGCTGACCAGCAGAAGCTTAATTGTATGTGTCCGGTGCGTGCACTGGACGCATACGTCCACCGGGCTGCCATGTGGAGAAAGTCAGATCAGCTGTTTGTCTGTTATGGCCCCCCCTAAGAGGGGCCTCCCTGTTTCCAAGCAAACGTTAAGTCGCTGGATAGTGGACGCTATTTGCTCTGCGTATGAGGCCTCTGACCTTCCTCCTCCTCTAGGGGTCAGAGCTCACTCTACCCGGAGCATGGCTGCCTCTAAAGCTTTTCTTGCTGGGGTTCCCCTGCAAGATATTTGCAACGCTGCGGGTTGGTCCACCCCTTTGACCTTTGTAAGGTTTTATGAACTTGACCTGCGGGTCTTGCCTGGTTCCTCCGTCCTTGCTCCTAGCACATCCTAGGCAGGGACTGGGGTCTGGCGGCGTGGGCATCTTGTTCCCAAAGTGTTTCGACGCGGCTCGAGTTCCTGAAGGAGAACGTCTCAGGTTACGTATGTAACCCCGGTTCCCCGAAGGGAACGAGACGCCGCGTCTCGTAGCCATCCTCCTGCGTCCCTGCGAGCGCTGCTTCTCTCCTGGAAGCTGACGCTCGTTCTGGCGCACGTGCTTTTATGCTTTCTGGTCAGTGACGTCACCCGCCTATGACGTTTCATTCTTCCATTGGTCTGATTGCACACGTGATTCAGAGCGCGGTCACGCTGAAGGCGTTCCCAAAGCGTTTCGATGCGGCGTCTCGTTCCCTTCGGGGAACCGGGGTTACATACGTAACCTGAGACGATTTTAAATAACTATCTATGATATAAGCATACGAGTTAACCGTATAATTAGGTTCACATTAATGGCAAGTTAACTAATAATTTAACTGTCTGTATAAGTAGTGTTTCACTATCAAACTTACTGATAAAAGCTTTCAAGTTATTTGTATACTTTATTATGTGAAGTTTAAATAATACGTTAAATTGCAGAATCACAATATATTAATATATTTCATTCACTATTGATAATTTAGAGAAAATAATGTTTGCACTGCCAGCAGCAATCACTCTGCAGCTCTTGTCAAGCACGTAACGCTGAGCAACATACAGCAGTGTTTCATTACTGAATGATTTAACGTTTCTGAATGAATCATTGATCTATAATTCAGTGATCTGTTCATGAAGACGGGCACTTGCTTCATTCTTGAATGAATCAGCCTGTGTTTGAAGGCATGACTCAGGGACTCATTCATTAAAATAGTCACTTGCTGCCACCTGTTGGTGGTTTACTTTCATATTTAAAAGTAGCTTATCTTTGTATTTTTTCCCAACAGTTCATATCTTTATATAAAAAAACCCAGATTTTAAACACCAAGATCATAACATTATTTATACTGTGGCAATTTTACAATGTAAATGCTTTCATGCTACATTTTAGCTTCATTAAATGTGTAAATGCATTGAGACATTGAGAAGACTTTGAAAATAAGAGACCTGGAAATCAATTTAAATAAATTTTAGTATGCAGTAACTTTAGTCATATAAAACATAATTTCCCAACAACAAAATTGTGTGGCCAATGAAAAGCTAAATATGGAAAACCACTAGCCACAGTGGCTGGTGAGCAAAAAAGTTAATGTCAAGCTCTGTTTTTAACTCATGCATTTTTAACATAAAATTGTGTCTTTGACAGTTTAAGCAATAAGACATTAAAGAGAGTTTCGTTTAGTACTCACATGCCGTGTGACAGATGCTTTCTGTCCGTGTGCTGCGGATGTGTGCGCTCAGAAAACGTCTCAGTTTACATATGTAACCCTGGTTCCCTGAGAAGGGAACGAGACACTGCGTCCTCTAGGGGTCGCTATGGGGAACGCTATCTCCGTGACCCGTGTCTGAAGCCTATATACAAAAATGACAACAGTGTTGGCCGGCGACAGCCTATGACGTCACTTTCAGCGCGACTCGTCGCTGCCGGTGCGTCACTACTGGTGCGTCCACCGTACAAAAGGCCACTGGTAGAACACAACATTCGAAGCTTATGTCCGAAGCATGGCGACGAGACTAGAGAACGCAGTGTCTCATTCCCTCTCAGGAAACCAGGGTTACATACGTAACCTGAGACGTTCCCTTTCGAGGAACTCGGGGTCGCTATGGGGAACGGTTATACCCACGCTGCCATGCTGAGGGGAGTGCATGCCATCATAGAGGCGAGCACTAAGTACCAACTGCCTTAAGCTTAAGGGAGTTGCCCCTGAGACGTAGTGACGGCTGACAGTGACATTATCCCCTTCGGCCAAAAAGCCTGAGCTGCATACCCAAGACTTACCTGAAAGGGGTCGGATATGCTGGACCCGGGGTAGAGCTCGAAGCTTGGAATTGGAAGATATTCCTTTAAGGGGATATGGCTGAATGCCTAGGGTTTCACCTAGGTTTGGCCTGTCACACAGGGGGCTACCGTGGGCTCTGCATAGGTTCCCTCAGGAACCGTCCTACGGAACATAGCAACAACGGTAGCAACAACCTGCTCAGGTAAGTAGAGTGGTATCCAAGGTGTCCGGGAACAACCAACTCAGAGAATGGGCACAAGTTTGCACATGAACCCGTATCATAGAGGGTGCGCATGAGCTAGCGCAAGTATTACCGTTACTTTAGCCTGCCAGATGCTCACAGGGAGTGGGACCCAAGGTGGCCGGGGTTTAACCAACTCAAGAAAGGGTACGGGCCATAAGCGCGTGAATCCCTACAGTAAAGGATTTTAGAATGGACGCAGCGCTCCGGTGCATTCCATACCACAATGTGGATTTTAGACAAGTGCCCTAGGATTCACGTGTGCACTTACCATCTACATGGATTTGAAAAAGCGCCCAAGGGTTCGTTAGGGCCTTACCATAAAAATGGATTTTAGAAATACCGCTTGGAAACGGTGTGCTAGTAGATGACTCTCAGAAATAGGGGAGCACTGCAGGCATTCCAAACAAGGCTCCAAGAGGAAGGCAGTAGGGGCGAACCTCAGTTGCCCAGTTGGGTCAATGCTCAGAGCAGACCCTCAAGGTGAGGGGAGCATCACTACTCCAAACAGACAGTTAGCCGCAGCTAGCTATCTGATAATACTGCCATGGAGCCGATACGCTTAACCAGTGTGAGAGGTTAGTGCGTTGGGACAGGCTTCTAACTCCTGAGAGACAGGAGAGATACCTGATCCGCCCAGGGGTGACAAGCTCTAAGAAAATCCTCCCGCAGCGAGGGGAGCATCGTCATGCCCTGTCAAAGAGGCCTCAGATGTGATCTGATCACAGGATATCAGATATCACAGCAGAGACGAATCCATCAACACTGTATGGCTGCATAGAGAGCAGCAGCATCCCCAGCCCTCGGGCTGTGTCGTGGGTATTCTCTTGAGGGGGGCAAGAGTCACTACCAACCCAAGCAGACCTGTGCTTAATATCTCGATAGAAAACGTAGGCTCCGTTCTATCAAGGCCCGCAGAACCTCAAGAACAAGGGCCTAGACCATAGTCAATGCTCCTCAGAGCACTCCCGCAGAATACCTTACACTCATACGATGGTGAAACATGGCGTGGTCAAGCCCACTCCTCAGAGGGGCGACTCACTAAATCACCAAGATGGTATGAGGTTAGGTCTGTATGATAATCAGGTGGATACCCAGACACAGGAAGCCCCTCAGGGCAAGACGCAGACGGAGTGTCTCAGTCAGGTGGCCTCTAAGTCATGCGTGTCCACCCAGGGGTGTCAAGGAGCATCGTGCGAAAAATAATTTCCAAAGAGCTTACCTGGTAGGAGGACCAAAGCCCTATATGTAGTGCTGTAGTGGGGACCTGAAGGCCAGGAGTGGCCATGATCATTTTGAGTTGGATATGACGAAGGCAGATCCAATTAGACAAGCAGGCCATAATCATAGTCAAAGACTAGAGGTGGGGGGGTGCTTGAAGAGGACCTACCTAACAGAAAGAGAAACACAACAGAAGGTCCCAGAAATACAGCAGAAGGGGCTAGACACATAACAGGGTCGTACTCACCCTCCGTGGTTCCCACGCATGACTCCAGTTAGCCCAGGCAGACCCCCTTGAGAAGCTGCCCAGACCACCATAGTGGGCCATCTACTTACAACCCTAACAGGGGAGATAGCACCATCTAGGCAGGGGCATCAGGAGACCACTGCTTAAAAAACCCTAGGAAGGGGAGCAATCACAGAGTTAACAAAAGGGTACTTAGAAGTCAATGTGCCTAGGAAGGCTATCAGAAGGGAACCAGCTGAGATTAACCTGACCACAAAGAGTGGACTGTCTACTTACAACCCTAGCAGGAGAGACAGCACTGTGGGTAAGAGGCCGCTACTTAGAAACCCTAGGAAGGGGAGCGGTCACTGAGCTGGCACCTAGCTATCCTCAGATAGCTGGCTGTAGGAAAGGCCAGAAAGCTGCTATCAAGAACACCAAACAAGGGTCTTAACTAGCGCTAGGGCTGTGCAAACAATCGGATGCAACCACCACGCACATCCCGGCAGCACACACAACCAGACGGAGCGCACACAACCACACAGAGCCCACTGACAAGCCGCGCAACATTGCGCAGCCAGAAAACCACGGCACCGTGCAGCACACACAGCCCCACTAGACAGCAGGCAAGATCCATGATTGCAAAATTTTTCCAAACATTTTGATTTGGAAGAGATCTGAGATATGAGTTGTAAAGGCACAGCTCTGTTTGGGAAACAGGGTGGGGAGCAGCAGCTCATTAGCATTTAAAGAAACATGCAAGGAAATAGTTTTTTGCTTCCACTATGATATAATAAATGATCTGTGGGGTATTTTCTGAAACTTCACAGACGCATTCTGGGGACACCTGACACTCAGGCTACATTTACACTGTCAGTTTTTGGGATTGACAACCGCATTAACTTGCAGGTGTGAATCTTGAAATGTCCGGTTCACACAGTAGCTAACAGTAGCGTCTGGAATATTGTCTGTATGAGAGTGCAATGGGACTCAAGCCTGTATTCCTTATCAGTAACCAAAGTAATATCCAAGATGGCAATGTCCATAAAACTGAAAGTCCGACACGAAAGCCTCCGAAAGCCTCTCTCTCACACTGAATGACGTGACAGTTCTTTAGTGTTGTTCTATCTCGATAATCTTTTCAAAATCATTGAAAGTCAAAATCATAATTAGGTTGACTTGGGAAAGCCTGAAAATGCTATTTAAATAAAAATGACAATTAAAACGGAAAAATCTCATTGACTTAGGGGACGTTTACATGACAATGTTTTCAGACAAAAACGGGAAACCTTTTATGTTTCACCTGTTCTTTTATGTTGGGAACTGAAACGCATCATTTTGAAAATGGGTTTCAAAGTGCAAGTTTTTGAAAATGCCACCGTCGTTGTTTTTTACTGTGTAAACACCCAATATGGGAATCTTTGGTGACGGTGACGTCATGCGTGTGTGTAGTTGACAGCGCTAACTACCTAGGTAGCCAAAATGATCTGGCCCAATAACGGCCCAAATCCAGCAAGCCGGAAGAAATATCTTGGGCCAGTTGCAGTTGCCAGGATCTTGTGAATCACAGGAATGAATGAATGACGTGCCAGAATCTGCCCGAGTCCGGGTGCCGAAACTGAGCCGACACTGCCGGCATCGGGCCACAGTTACGCCAGCATAGATTATACAATTAGCTGGAACTGGCCTGAGTCTGGATTCCAAATGAAAATATATATGAAATACAGGCCTGTATTTATTTAATTAATATGAACAAATATCACACACACAGTAAGAATGACACCATATAAATATAAGAAAGGAGAATTTATTTGAATTTGCCATTGTAAAAAGTGATATCAACAAATACATATAAACACTACAGAAACTCTTAATAACTCTCAGGACCTCAAGTTTATCCTAAAAGAGGGACAGAATAAATGAAAGAGAGAGATAAAGAGGGATGAATATTGACACATGGTTAGTCAGATCTCGGTGAGCTGTGTGCTGGATGCAGAAACCAAGAAGTTTATAAACAGATGACAAGGTGGAAAGAAATGTAAATCTGGTATTTGTGGCACAGTTTTGCCAGATTTAAACATTAAGCTTAGCATAAAGACCACGTATGAAAAAAAAAGATGAACATAGGTATATGAAGAAGAAGAATAACACTTTATATGGTTAAACAGGTATTTTAGAAAGTATTCAGTATACCACTTTTTCACTTTTTACAGACTTTATTATGTTGTAGATTTAAAGTCCTTTAAAAGTTTGGGCACCCTGCATGGTCACTACTTGGCAACGCTCTCTTTGGCGAATATCACTGCCTGTGAAATGGTACAGTTTACAGCTTTTTGAGTAATAGGGTATTCAAAATGTAATATGTAAAATGTCAGTAAAATGAATCATATTAATTTTGGCCCTACTTGACCACTCACAACACCCTGACTCAATCAGTACAACAACATTAATCTTAACATATTGTGGCCCATCTGATTTCAGTTTCCTAAAAGAAACCATATATTTACACATCTACTCTATAGCAGAATATAACATTCAATTACTTTCATGGCACAGATGCACTCTCTTCAGATGATCTTGACAAATCTGAAAAAAAAAAAATATGAAAAATCAGTCACAAAAAGATTAAAAGTAGTACAGCAGGAAGGCAAATTTTTATACTATTCACATAATATATTGTGTAATTACATTTCACTAACCACTAATATGTACATAAATAAAAACTGCTACATGGCATATATTTAATGAACTTAAATACAAATATTGAGAATATGTTTGGCAATCAGCTGAAAAAAAATATACTTACAAAGACACTCAGTGCTGTGGAGTCTTCATGATGCAGCAGCTACTGACACAAAAACAAAGGGGAGAAAAAGAAAAAACATCACTGATTATGAGTCAGATAATACATATATCTGTACAAATTGAAATGTACTGATTTTTAATCAGTGGTTATTGACTAATCAGTGTGTTGAACAGTTCAAATCAAAGACACAGAATGACTGCTAGATTGATCACTTACTTACACATAACAATCTGAAAAAAAGAAATGAAAAACAAATAAACTATTACTTAAAATAGTAATGCAATGAATTAACACTGACAGGGAAAAGGCTTGACATCTCTAAATAATTTTGTATTAAAAAAAATAATTTTGTAATTCAGCCTAATTAATTGATTGTCTGTGTGTGTGTGTGACTTTGCTACATTGTGGGGACCAAATGTCCCCACGAGGATATTAAAACCTGAAACACTGCAGTCCCCACAATGTTAAACAATTATTAAAAATAGTAAATGATGTTTATATGAAAATGTAATGAAGCAGATGTTTTCTGTAAGGGGTAGTTTTAGGGTTAGGGTTGGGTTAGGGGACAGACAGTATCGTTTGGTCAGTACAAAAACTATAGAAGGCTATGGAAAGTCCCCACAATTCACACATAGCAACATCCTAGCAACCACACTGAGTGCCTTTGCAACTACATAACAACCAGTCAGAACATGTTGGTGTCTTCACTGCAACCACACAAGTACCCTGGCAACTACATAGCAACAGCCTAGCAATTACTCCAAGTACCTTAGCAAGTGCATAGCAGCCACCCAAGTACCCTGGCAACTGCATAGCAACAGTAGAGTAACCACCTCCAGTACCTTAGCAACTGCATAGCAACCACTTCCAGTAACTTAGCAACAGCCTAGCAACCACTCCGGAGTACCTAGGCAACTGCACAGAAACAGTTTGTTGACTGTCTGCATGTGTGTGTATGTGTGTGTGTGTGTGTGTGTATGCGTGCAGCTGGTATTTATCACGTTATGGGGACCAAATGTCCCCACAAGGATAGTAATACCAGTAAATTTTGATCTTGTGGGGACATTTGTGAAACAGGCTCATAAATCATGCAGAATGAGTTTTTTTGAGAAAGTAAAAGTGTGCACAGTCTCCTGTGAGGGCTAGGTTTAGGTGTAGGGTGATAGAAAATAGGGTTTGTACAGAATAAAAACCATTACGCCTATGGAATGTCCCCATAAAACATGTAAACACAACGTGTGTGTGTGTGTGTGTGTGTTTTCTAGTGTGGATCATGGAGGAGAATCCAGGATTACAGCAGGACTGAAGAAATGTACGTCCACAAACACACACACACACACACACACACACACACACGCACACATATTATATATAACACACACACACACACAGCTGTAGTGATTGTTGTTGTGTTATAAATGTTTCTGTTCTTGTGTTCAGATGCCTGTTTTCTCACACTGGATCCAAACACAGCAAACAATCATCTCATTCTGTCTGAGGAGAACAGAAACGTGACAAATGGGTATCAGTCGTGTCCTGATCATCCAGACAGATTTGATGTGTGGTCTCAGGTGTTGTGTAGAGAGAGTGTGTGTGGACGTTGTTACTGGGAGATTGAGTGGAGTGGACTTGAAGTGTATATATCAGTGTCATATAAGAGCATCAGCAGGAAGGGACAGGGTGTTGAGTGTCGGTTTGGATTTAATGATCAGTCCTGGAGTTTGATCTGCTCTCGCAACAGATACTTATTCAGACACAATAACATACAGACTGATCTCCCTGTGATGCCCATCATCAGTAGAGTAGGAGTGTATGTGGATGTGAGTGCAGGAACTCTGTCCTTCTACAGCGTCTCCAGAAACACAATGAGTCTCATCCACACAGAACAGATCACATTCACTCAGACGCTCTATCCTGGGTTTACTGTTTCTATTGGATCATCAGTGAAACTGTGTTGATGAATGAGAATAGACTGATGAGAGATTGTACCCATAATGCTTTGAGCTGCTGATGAATCAGTAAGAGTGAGATGTTCTGGAGTCTCTTCATGACATTAATACTGCAGCTCAACTTCTATCAGTCAAAAAACAGTCAGAATAAATGTGTCAGAAATCCTCATATAGACAGTAAGATCAGTGTGTGTGAGACTAGATTTGTGTTTTTATTGTCGTGTCTCATCACCCATTCGTTTTATTTGTGTTAAAATGTCAAAATGTCACAATCTTGATGAAGATCATGTCATTCATTTCTCTTGTTTTTGTAAAGAAATAATAAAACAATAATAAATCAAGTCGAGATCAGATTTTAATTGATGTTTGTATCATGAATATAATCGATTCCTCACAAGACTGAAATGAACTTCTGACATAAAATATGATGACAATCACAGCATTTAATAAAATATATTATTGTAACTACAGTAAAGCTGTATTCAGTTATGGGATCTCTTCAAATAAAAAGAAGCTGTCAGAATATATTTTACAATATTTTCAGAGTTTTAAAGTCAATATGTTTTAATCACAGTATATTTGTCAGGCATTCACCACAGCCACCTCCATCAACTACGTCACTCATTCTGCCTCACCGGAGTTCTAATTGCACACACCTGAATCTCATCACCACGCCCTATAAATAGACCTTCCAATTCATTCAGTCCTTGTCTGGTCTACTTTTCACTTCCCTACGCAAGCTCCAGACCTCATGCTTCTAAGAACCTCTGGTGTGTGCTACAATTCCTCTGCTCTGCTTCCTGGACTGCTCGTTTCACCTTTCAACAAGGACTGTCAGATAAGATATCATATTGCCATTACTGCCTGCATTCTGTTTACTACCAAACTTGTTAATAAACACTCAAATCATTCTGTTTACTCCTGTCTCTGGTCTCGTCCCTGTGAAAGCGTGACAGAAGACCAGACCAACACCTACAATGAGCACCGAATCACCTCCTGCAACGGATCAACTCATGGAACTGGTGAATGCCTTCAAGGCGGCTTTAAAACCAACACCTACCCCGCCTTCTGCTAGTCCCATGGCCATGCCCATAACATTTGTGGGCGAAGCAGCTGAGTGTAGCGGTTTCCTCTTCCAAGTCAGTTTGTATATCCAGATGCAACCACATCAGTTTTCTTCGGAAAGTGCTAAGGTGGCATTCCTCATCTCACTCCTGACTGGTAAGGCCCTCCAATGGGCTAAAGCTATATGGAACACAAATAATCCAATAATTAATTCATTTGAACAGTTTACAACTCATTTCTCAGAGGTTTTCAGTACTCCTACCGACACGCTAACCACATCCGATCAGCTATTCCGTTTGCAACGGGGCACTTCTTCGGTGTACGACTACACTCCGTTTCCACACGCTGGCGGCGGCTAATGGTTGGAATGAAATCGCACTCCTAGGTGCCTACCGTCAAGGACTCAACCCAGAAATTTGTGCCGCCGTGGCTTTGTATGATGACTCCATTGGACTTGAGACTTTCTTACAACGCACAACCCGTGTTTCCCAGCGACTAGCCGCCTGCCAGCCCCATATAACCACTCCTCAGTCTGTTTTGGTGGCTGCTTCTCCTCTAGTACCACAACCCATGCAAGTGAATTCCACTCGTCTTTCCCGTACAGAAAGAAACCGAGTCACCATGGGATTGTTTATATTGCGGTCAACCTGGTCATCACATCCGTAACTGCCCAGTTCGACCCCCATGCCCAGTGGTGAGTACCATTTCAATCTGACGTTGAAACCACTCACCTCACTCTTGTACCTGTTATACTGCGTACTGCTGATCGTTCGCTATCTGTTTCTGCTCTCATTGATTCAGGGTCCTCCGGGAACTTCATCGCACAGGAATGTTTAAACCAACTACAGCTTTCATGTCAACGTCATCCCCACGAATATGCAGTAAAGACTATTCAGGGAAACTTGGGCGTGGGCGGATTCATCACTCTTCACCATACATCACTGTACAAGTTGGATTCTTTCACTCAGAACGGATGCGGTTCTTGGTGCTGGAGGATTCCACCGTGAGTATCATCCTGGGACGCCCCTGGCTACAACAACATTGCCCCAATCTCCGCTGGGATCCCTGTGACGTCGAGAATGGAGAGTTGCTTGCCATCAAATTGGCGACACTGGCTAGAAGGAGCAAAGCATCCATTCACCATCACCGATCACAAGAACCTGCAGTACCTCAGGGAAGCTTGGCATCTCAACCCAAGACCGGCCCGTTGGCTTCTCTTCCTGACACGCTTCCAGTTTACCATCACCTATAGGCCCGATTCAAAGAATATTCCAGCGGCTGCTCCATCTCGACAATTCTCTCCAGAAACCACTTCTGATTCAGAACCCATCACACCCTCCGACCTCATTGTCAGCCCTATCATCTGGGATTTGGACCAGGACATTCAGCGAGCCACCCTCCAGGAGCCAGCACCGCTGGAATGCCCAGAAGGTAAGATCTATGTGCCCCTCTCCCAACGGCAGAACCTTCTGGGCACAGCTCACGGGTCTCCGGGCTCTGGACACCCAGGCCGCAGGACCCTCTCGCTTCTACAATCTCGTTATTGGTGGCCCAGTATGCACCGGGATACCATCAGGTACGTCCAAAGCTGCTCAGTCTGTGCCAAGTCTAACTCACCCCATCAACTCCCCACAGGAAAGCTGGTTCCACTACCCGTCCTGGTTCCATCTAGGAATAGATTTCATCACTGACCTACCTGACTCAGAAGGTAACACCTGTGTCCTTGTCATAGTTGACAGATTCTCCAAAGCCTGTAAATTGATTCCTCTGAGAGGCCTACCCACGGCCGTGGAAACGGCAGAACTTCTGTTCAACCAGGTCTTCAGACATTTTGGTCTCCCAGAGATTGTGTCGGACCGGGGTCCTCAATTCACCTCTCGTGTTTGGAAAGCTTTCTTTAAGCTGATTGGTGTCTCTGTTAATTTATCTTCTGGTTACCATCCACAGACTAATGGCCAGACTGAGAGGAAGATCCAGGAGCTGGGACGTTACCTCCGGGCATACTGCCAAGATGACCAACACAGCCGGAGCAGGTTCTCTCTGCCAAGATACCACCGGCTTAACACCTTTCCAGTGCGTACTCTGATACCAGCCTCCACTGTTCCCCTGGATGGAGGAATCCTCTAATGTACCAGCTGTCGACCACTGGTTGCGAGAGAGTGTGGGACTCGGCACATCACCATCTACAGCGGGCAGTACGTGGACACAAGAGCTTTGCAGACGCTAGGAGGAGAGCTGCACCCAACTACCAACCAGGGGATCTTGTCTGGCTCTCCATCCGTGACCTGCGACTACGTCTTCCCTGCCGTAAGCTGAGTCCTCGCTATATTGGTTCGTTCCGCATCCTGAGGCAGATCAACGATGTGACATTCCAGCTTCAGCTCCCACCCAGGTACCGCATTCATCCCACCTTTCACGTTTCCCTCTTAAAACCCTTCTCTCCCTCTGCCACAGAAACCCTGGGAGCTGAAGCTGAGCCCCCTCCTCCGGAAGTGCTGGACCAACCTTCAGTCTTCACCGTACACGAGATCCTGGATTCGCGACGTCGAAGGAGTCGCCTGGAATATCTCGTGGATTGGGAGGGGTATGGCCCGGAGGAGAGATCATGGGTGAATAGAGATGATGTCCTGGATCCATTACTCTTGCTGGAATTCCACCACAGCCACCCAAATCGGCCGGCCCCTCACAGTCGTGGCCGTCCTCGACTTCATGTTAGGGCGTCAGGAGCCGCCCCTGGAGGAGGGGGTAATGTCAGGCATTCACCACAGCCACCTCCATCAACTACGTCACTTACAGCACCGCCCACTCATTCTGCCTCACCGGAGTTCTAATTGCACACACCTGAATCTCATCACCACGCCCTATAAATAGACCTTCCAATTCATTCAGTCCTTGTCTGGTCTACTGTTCACTTCCCTACGCAAGCTCCGAACCTCATGCTTCTAAGAACCTCTGGTGTGTGCTACAACTCCTCTGCTCTGCTTCCTGGACTGCTCGTTTCACCTTTCAACAAGGACTGTCAGATAAGATATCATATTGCCATTACTGCCTGCATTCTGTTTACTACCAAACTTGTTAAACACTCAAATCATTCTGTTTACTCCTGTCTCCGGTCTCGTCCCTGTGAAAGCGTGACAATATTTATAGACACAAATCCTGTTTTTTATTTATTTTTATAACTTGTACATTGATTTTTAATAAGTATTACCTTAAATATAACGCAAACATTTTTTCAGCTGACATTTGTATCAACACTTTTTAGTAATTTAAATTATTTTAATTAGAAAGAAATAAATAAATGATAGTAACCAAAATATGAAATGTATTTAAATTATAACAAATCAAAATAAGATTATAGAACTATTGTACTCTTAAATAAACCGTATGTATGCATAAAATGTATTTAATAACAATATTTAAAAATACTAATTTTACAGCCAGTAAAACACAAACCTGAATATTACAATACTGTTGCACTAAAAAAAAAAAAAAAAAAAAAAAGTTAGAATTTTATATTAAAATAAATTTATTATTTTGGCTTTTATTATGTAAATTTATAACAAATGTTGTAAGAATTGTTATGATTGCAATAATCATAACACAAATATCAATAATATATCTATTTATATATTTTTTTTTTAAATTTAAAATACAAAAACATTATTGCAATATTTATTCAATACAAAGGCAATACAGTAAAAAAAAAAAAAAAAAAAATATTCCGTAAAAGCCAAAACATGAATTAATAAAATTAAGATGATAAAATGTTGTAATTGCAATATTATTGTAATATAAATATATTGTAGTAATCTTGTAAAATTGAGTGAAAATGAGTAAAAATTAAATAATCATTAATAATAATAATAATAATAATAAGCATAAAGAAATGTTATGATTGCAGTAATTCTATCACACTATAAAATTAAAAATTGAGAATTTAATAACCAAAATAATGAATTATTTTTATTATTTACATTTAAACAGTTACTATTACAATAATCCTGTTGCACTAAAATAAATTGTGTACTGACCTTTTATTTACAGTACAATATGATTATTGCAGTAGTAATTTTTTATTGAGTTTAAATGTTATAATTTAAAAATAAAGTAAAATTATATTTTGTTACTGTTGTTATTATTATTATTATTATTATTATTATTATTATTATTATTATTATTATTATTATTATTAACAACATATTTTTTTCTTTATTTTAAATATACCAATACACAAATCAATAAAAACTGAGTATATAACAACAACAACAATAATAATAACAGTAATGATTTATTATTATTTAAATGTCAGTAAATCCATTCAAATGGTACAATTGCTGTAAAATAAAGTATTTTAAATCTATTATTATTATTACTATTACTACTGTTATTGTTATTATTATTATTATTATTATTAATTCATATTGAGGTTTTAATATTATATTATAATTAATTTATTTATATTATTGTAAATGCAACATCTTTGTTATCTTATAATAATAAAAATTTAAATTATAATTTAAATAATTTTATTTTATTATTAAACACTATTGCATTAATCATGTTGCACTGTAAAATAAAATGACACTATATAATAATAATAATAATAATAATAATAACCAAAATATTTTTTTTCTTGTTTTATAACAATAAAGACGTTTTAATGATTGCAGTAATCCAATCATACTGTAAAATAAAAAAGTATTTAATAAAAACAGAATATTAATTATATACATTTTACTAAATTATAAGTTATTATTACAATAATCCTGTTGCACTGTAAAATAAAAAGTCAGTATTATTATGTACTGACCTTTTATTTACAGTACAATATGATTATTGCAATAGTATTTTTTTTTTTAATTGAGTTGTAAGGCCTCTATCGAACCAGTCGCCAAAAGAGAGACAGCATCACGACATTCCAGGAGAATCTAAAGCTGCCCCCTCCAACCAGCATGAATAATAAACTTCATTTAAGAGAGTATTAGAATCTTCTGATCCCTACAATAACACCTCCTTGTCTGGATCAATCCTGAGTTATCTCCCCAGGGGACAAAACACCCCTGTACAAACCACATGGTTAATGGTGCTCTTTGACCGGTCTGCTGATATAGGAAGAGACACAGGAAGAGAGAGCGATCAGCCAGACCCCTCACGAGTACCAAAGGAACAATAAAATAGTGATAAGCGGAATCTCCCCCTCTCTTCTGAGGCCATCTCAAAACAGATGGCCGGGGCAACTGCTGACCAACAATACATAAATTGGCAATCGGACAAACATGAAAGACAGATTTACATTGACGCATCCCACCCGCAGGGTACGCGAGTCACTACACCATGACACTCAGCATTCCTTTCTTCCCCTCTCAGCAAATGTTCTTTCCCTCCAACAAAGAATACACGAACTTATACCCACGATCCTAAAGACAATCATTTATGTCTACTACTAGTAGCGCAAATAACCCATAATTATATGTTGTCTATGACTCTTATATGCTTGGTGTGTTTATTGTAACCTACGCAGCTAACCAATGTATGTATAACCAGTTAGGTAGACAAAGTTGTCAGTGTGTATGCAAGATGCCCGATGTTTGGTATTAAATGAAAGCTCATTTTATTTCCAAGATGTCGACATGAATGAAAGGTTTATATTATGATATTACAAGGTTTGCATTTCAACACTTATTGAAGAGACCAACAAACTCTTGCAGGAAAGTTGCCTCCATGTGACAGAAAGACATTATGCTAAAATATGCACAAATGAGCAACAGTATGGGCGGAGCCCCGCCTTGCAACCCAAATGATTGGAACGCAACTTCATGGGACGGACTTCGTCGGCCCGGTTAAATTCAAATGTCCAGCACAACACCGTGCCTTTCGCCTGTTGCATCTGCCCTTCGGCTGTTGAGTCCGCCTCTCATCTCCAGCTCGCTCTCAGCAGCGCTCCCAGCTTGATCACAACGCGACTGTGCCATCCAGAACTCTACAGAACCAGCTAAAGCTTCGCGAAACTCTCAAAGTCCTTGCGACCTGCAACTCCGACTTGCAAAGAACTTCCAGCTAATCACGCTCGATAACCACAGTCAACCGAAACTGACCAAACTGCGTGAAACACCGAACAGCGGAAGCAGCTTGAAACACCTCGCCAGTGCTCACCTGAGCTCCGAGAGCATCATCCGTGTAACCAAGCAACCAACCGAAGCTTCATCCAGCCTCTCCAACTGACCAATTACCACCAAAGGCTTCTCAAAGACGTCATCCAAAGAACCAAGCAACCAATCAGAAGTGGCGTGATTCCCTCCGCTAAGACGAGCCCACCAAGGAAAACCCGAACGCAAGTAAACAAGGTCTCCTTAATCTCTTGCTGAACTGGTGCTAAATTTCCTTAAGCAGCTAAAAGATAAATCTCTGCTTTTATGGTTTTCTCAGGTTGCAATTTAAGAACTAGTAGCAGAAACTAGTAGTTTTGGGATTCCCTTCAAACTCCATAGACTCTCATTCCTTGAGCCGTATGCATGTGTGTGTGAGTGTGTGTGCTTAATCATTAGTAGTTTAGTTCATGTATCTTAGAGTAGTTCAATAAATTCTTGTTTCATTGAAAAGAACATTGTCTTGTTTTTCTGTTCATCACGCTACTGCCTGTGCCCTAGATGTTGCTACCTAGCTCGTAACGAACGAATATTTTGGTTTATGTTATAATCCGATGGCCACGGGAATAATATAAACATCCAGAGTTGGTAAAATATCCTAAGTGAACGTTCGGTGGATGAACAGTTGATAAAAGTGTAAATTACACAGTGCAAAACACTGTCCTGGTAGCATCTTCAGTCTGTGTGGATGGGATGAAGTATGCAGCAGACATGATTGGTTCGTGTGCCGGTCTCCCAGATTTCAGACAGATTACAAGACTTGTAGTTATTAACACTCAAGTTGTGTTTGTCTGCAGACAAATGACCTCGTGGTATATTGAGCACTTAAGGTCCTGCAAGCTTTGTGGCAGTCATTTAAGTCCCCAGGCAGTCACTGAACTCTCTGAATTGAACAATGTTTTCCCTCTCTCAGCTCAAAGGACAAAATATCTCTTGAAAAAGATAGGGAACTGCTTGTTGAAGAAATACGAAAACGAGCACCAAACAAGACCCTGGTTGCCCACAAGATGGACCAAACATTTCCCTTATGAAGAAAAGAAATAGTGGAAACAGAGCCACTGATCAGAACAATGTTGGAACGCTGGCCAGCACTATTTACAGAGCGTGAGGTAAAAAATGTTATTGTAATTGGTTATTTCCATTTGTATCGTTGCTTAAATGATTTTGTGTGTTGTAGGTCTTTGCAGAATTCACCAGGATAACCTGCAAGAACCTTCAGAATGAATTCTTTGGTGAACCAGACAAACATACACCCTGTCTAATGAAGATTTTCAAGTCTAAAACTGGGACCTTGGGTCAGACTTTGGCAGAATTACTAGAGCAAGTTCAGACAAGAAGAAACACCAATCAAGCATCATGCCAGGTATGTTTGTTCATGTGCAGCTTAATTTCATACTGCTACTGTACGCATTTAAAACAACTAGACCTAACACTTATCTTTCAGTTTAATATCGTCCCGATGTGTCTTCAGATCAAAACATACAAAGATATTTAGGAAAATAATCCATATCTATAAATATATATAACGCCATTCAATGGCTGACACTCATTCGATGCTTCAAAAAAAAAAACATAAAAGGGTAATCATAACAATAATTCACATGACCCAATGGGATCAGTCATTATCTTAAGTGATCCAGTAAAATAGTAATATTTGGAATTTTTGAACTATAAATAAGTGCTTCTGATTGGTCCAGTGTTCAGTGAGTGATCACCTGGGGCACTTTGTGATGTAAGTGCATTGTGAAGCTTGTCCAAGAATTTATGGTCCTCCATGTTTTAACGTTACGTCTCACATAAAAACTGCAAAGCACTTACATCATGGGGTCACAACATACCCTGCATGATCACTAACAGTAAACCAGAAGATTGAGTTATTGTTAAAAAGGTTTCAAATATTCCTGTTTTCTTACACACACATCTATTGTTTTTCTGAAGAAGACTATGATTTATCCACTGGGCTCATATGAATTACCATCATGAAAACTGTGTTATTTCAGCATCAAACAAGCAGCACCCATTCAATGGCATTACATAAACTCACAGAATTTTATTATTTGTTTTGTCTTTATCTGAAGGAAGTCAAAAAAGTGGTCATGACATGAGGGTGAGTAAATGATTAAAAAATTGTAATTGTGGGGTGAACTGACCCTGGGTTTCTTCCATGGGTTATGAAACAACATGCATACGTTATGAAATAGCAAGGTATCGGTGAACTGCAATTCTTTAGGCTTTTATAAATGTTCAAAAAATCATTTAGAGTCAATTAAAATAAGATTTTTTGTTGTACTTTATTTTGTAGAGAAAGATACAAAAATGAAATGCGATTCCTTAAAGAAACGACACATTACAAAATGACAAACAATAAGACATTCTTTACACATGGAATAACATGGAATCTCATTTCATATATCACTCTTTTTTCAGGAAAATGAGGTTACGCTTCGGCGCACTGCGGTTCTCCGTGGCATCCCTGTCCTTTTTGGGGACGACCCCTCACAATTTTTCAAAGTCTGCTTTGTAATGATTTTAAATATTTTTAATTTGTATAAGGTTATTGATATTAATATTCAGTTTTCTAGGCTGTTGGGGTTTGGGCTGATTTTGGAAAAACATATTCCCTTCATCTAAATTGCATGAGACTTCATGAATTTTCTGGCAGTTGTTATACATCATAAGTCGGTAAAATAAAAGTGATTCAATTTGTTATAACAATAACTTTAAAATCCATAAGGTAAATGTGAAAATAATTATGGTTAATGTGCTAATGAGTTTGTTTAAAAAAAAAAAAAGCAAACAAAAGGATAGTTCACCCAAAAATGAAAATTATACTATGATTTACTCGCCCTTAAACTGTCCTAGGTGTATGACTCCCGGCTCTTCCGAGCTTTATAATGCCTGTTACTATTCAATAGTCCAGTGGAAGACCAATAAACTGCATCCATTCTTCTTAAAAAGTACTGCACATGGCTCTGGAGGGGTTAATAAAGGCCTCCTGAAGTCAGTTTATGTGTTTTTGTAAGACAATATCCATGTGTAAAACAAATATCCAACAGTAAACTTTTTAACCTGTGTAGCACCAGTGCTATGTGCAAAAAAAAAAATAACACAGAGCCCTGCCTAATGTCTAAAAGTGGTGATTTTGTAATTAATAAATTTAATTGATTAATTTGTATTGTTTTACATTTGTCTTTTCAGGACTCAGATGAAAACAACTTTGAGCACATTCCTGTTGGCTTTCTGACAGTCCACAATGAAGATTCTCCTCACAGCCCTTCATCACTTCCTGAGATCTGACCTGCAGTTCACGTGATCACTACTGAGATGACATGATTCAAAACGTGATGTCATAAGAAAAACATGCTTGTTCAATTCACTTTCTTGAACAGATTCAGTTCTGTTTATTAAGTTGTCTTGAGAAAGCCAACTTACTGAAATCCGACTTAAACGTACAGTTATTATTATTCTTCTGAGACTAACTCTAACTCCTCCTAGAGCTTTAACTCTACAAACTCCAAACTCAGCCCAGATCTTCAAACTGATCTGACTCGAGTTGCTATATCTTTTCTAACTGATCGGACTTACGTTTTTTCTAAAAATGACGATTAAAATGGGGGAAAATCCCATAGACTTACATTGACGGAATGTTCAAATGAGCCAACACTTTTTAAATTTCAACTGTCAAAACTCCCAGAATCCTTTGAGACTCAATCAAGCTTCCCTTCTATGTACTGTATTTCTAATCAAATTAAACTTATTCAAACTCATCTATCTGTCTATCTATCTATGGCTAGCAACCAAAATCATGCTAGTAACTTGTTAATCATGCTAGAAACATGCTAGCAACTTGCTAGCAACCTGCTAATCATGATAGAAACATGCTAGCAATTTGCTAATCTTGCCAGAAACATGCTAGCAACCTGCTAATCATGATAGAAACATGCTAGTAACTTGCTAATAATGTTAGAATCATACTAATATGTTAATTATCTATCTATCTATCTATCTATCTATAATCTGATCATTACTATCTATCCATTTATCAGACTGCATTTAAACTTTAAAACTTCAAAATATTTCAGACTGAAAACCATCCAAACTTCAAACTTAAAAAAAAAAAAAAAAAGTTAAAATTTTTAAACTTTCTGGTCTGGCTTTCTCAAGCCAACTTAAAGTTTGTCTTGACCAACTTTTTTATCTAGTTCAGAGTTAATATTTGTTTAATGGCCTAAACACATTT
>NW_026127879.1:6872-58115 GCF_022985175.1 Labeo rohita | reverse complement strand
GCCACACATTCTCTATTGGAGACAGGTCAGGGCTGCAGGCAGGCCAGTCAAGTACCTGTATCCTCTTCCTCCGCAGCCAGGACTGTAAAATAAAAAGTCAGTGTTGTTATTTTTATTATTATTATTGTTACTCTTATTAACAACATATTTGTTTATTTTAAATATACCAATAAACAAATCAATAAAAATTATTTCAGTATTTCACAACAACATTTTATTATTATTATTATTATTCAAATGTCAATAAATCCATTAAAATTGTACAACTGCTGTAAAATAAAAAGTCAGTATTTTAACTTTTATTATTATTATTATTATTAATAATAATAATGCAAAATCATATTTGGGGCATTGTTGTCAAAATAAAATAATAATATAAAGAATAAATAAATACTTTTTTTAAATGAATTAATATTGCAATAATAACAGTTAATTTAAATAATACATTTATAATATATTATATTATATATGTATTTGTCTATTGCAATCATAACATTTCTTATCATATTTGTTATAATGTAAATGATAATAACAGCTAAAAATATGAATTTTATTTTATTAAATACTATTGCATTAATCATATTGCACTGTAAAAAAATTACTCTAATAATAATAATAATAATAATAATAATAGTAGTAGTAACAATAATAATAACCCATTTCTTTTTGTTTTTTTATAACAATAAAGACGTTATGATTGCAGTAATCCAATCATACTGTAAAATAAAAAGTCAGTATTTTATTATTATTAATATTATGGTTTATTGAATAATTTATTTACAGTACAATATGATTATTAAAATAGTAATTTTTTATTATGCGTTTAAATGTTATAATTTAAAAAATAAAGTAAAATTATATTTTGTTATTGGTGTTAATATTACTATTATTATTATTATTATTAACAACAACATATTATTTTTAATTTATTTTAAATGTACAAATAAACAAATCAATAAAAACTATTTCAGTATTTTACATAAATATTATTGTTGTTATTATTATTATTATTATTATTATTATTTAAATGTCAATAAATCCATTAAAATGGTACAACTGCTGTAAAATAAAAAGTCAGTATTTTAACTCTTTTATTATTATTATCATTATTATTAATAAAATGACAGTGTATAATAATAATAATAAAACAATAACCTTTGTTTTATTATAACAATAAAGAAATGTTATGATTGCAGTAATCCAATCATACTGTAAAATAGAAAGTGAGTATTTAATAAAAACAAAATATTCATTATATACTTTATTGAATAAGAAGTTATTATTATAATAATCCTGTTGCACTGTAAAATAAAAGTCAGTATTTTATTATTATTATTATACACTGATCTTCTATTTACAGTACAATGATTTGTTTAACTGATTAAATTAAAATAACAGTAAAATAACAGCTTAATTTCATACTGCTACTGTACGCATTTAAAACAACTAGACCTAACACTTATCTTTCAGCTTAATATCGTCCCGATGTGTCTTCAGATCAAAACATACAAAGATATTTAGGAAAATAATCCATATCTATAAATATATATATAATGCCATTCAATGGCTGACACTCATTTGATGCTTCGTAATCATAACAATAATTCACATGACCCAAGTGGATCAGTCATTATCTTAAGTGATCCAGTAAAATAGTAATATTTGGAGTTTTTTTAACTATAAATAAGTGCTTCTGATTGGTCTAGTGTTCAATGAGTGATCACCTGGGGCACTTTGTGATGTAAGTGCATTGTGAAGCTTGTGCAAGAATTTATGGTCCTCCATGTTTTAACGTTACGTCTCACATAAAATCTGCAAAGCACTTACATCATGGGGTCACAACATACCCTGCATGATCACTAACAGTAAACCGGAAGCATTGAGTTATTGTTAAAAAGGTTTCAAATATTCCTGTTTTCTTACACACACATCTATTGTTTTTCTGAAGAAGACTATGATTTATCCACTGGGCTCATATGAATTACCATCATGAAAACTGTGTTATTTCAGCATCAAACAAGCAGCACCCATTCAATGGCATTACATAAACTCACAGAATTGTATTATTTGTTTTGTCTTTATCTGAAGAAAGTCAAAAAAAGTGGTCATGACATGAGGGTGAGTAAATGATTAAAAAATTGTAATTGTGGGGTGAACTGAGCCTGGGTTTCTTCCATGGGTTATGAAACAATATGCATACGTTATGAAATAGCAAGATATCAGTGAACTGCAATTCTTTATGCTTTTATAAATGTTCAAAAAATCATTTAAAGTCAATTAAAATAAGATTTTTTGTTGTACTTTATTTTGCAGAGAAAGATACAAAAATGAAATGCGATTCCTTAAAGAAACGACACATTACAAAATGACAAACAATAAGACATTCTTTACACATGGAATAACATGGAATCTCATTTCATATATCACTCTTTTTTCAGGAAAATGAGGTTACGCTTCGGCGCACTGAAACATATTCCCTTCATCTAAATTGCATTAGACTTCATGAATTTTCTGCCAGTTGTTATACATCATAAGTCGGTAAAATAAAAGTGCTTCAATTTGTTATAACAGTAACTTTAAAATCCATAAGCTAAATGTGAAAATAATTATGGTTAATGTGCTAATGAGTTTGTTTAAAAAAAACAAGCAAACATCTCTCAGAGAGTTAAAAGGATAGTTCACCCAAAAATACTCGCCCTTAAACTGTCCTAGGTGTATGACTCCAGGCTCTTCAGAGCTTTATAATGCCTGTTACTATTCAATAGTCCAGTGGAAGACCAATAAATGGCATCCATTCTTCTTAAAAAGTACTCCACATGGCTCTGGTTAATAAAGGCCTCCTGAAGTCAGTTTATGTGTTTTTGTAAGACAATATCCATGTGTAAAACAAATATCCAACAGTAAACTTTCAACCTGTGTAGCACCAGTGCTATGTGCAAAAAAAAATAACACAGAGCCCTGCCTAATGTCTAGAAGTGGTGATTTTGTAATTAATTAATTTATTTAATTGATTAATTTGTATTGTTTTACATTTGTCTTTTCAGGATTCAGATGAAAACAACTTTGAGCACATTCCTGTTGGCTTTCTGACAGTCCACAATGAAGATTCTCCTCACAGCCCTTCATCGCTTCCTGTAGATCCAGTCTCCAGTATCATCATAGAGGGAGGTGTTGTAATGGATGATCAGGGACCTGCCTCTTGCAGTTTGTCTCTTGTTCAGACTCTCATATGCACTCCATCTTGATTACCCGAAGTGCAAGTTCATGCAAGTTATGCTTGATCTGGGTTCAAAATCATTGAAACCAAAACTTCAAACTTTAAAAGACCAGTTTTTTGCCTGAATCAACACTTCTCAGATTGAAAGGTTGAGATTATTTTTGAGGAAAGGTTGAGATCTGACCTGCAGTTCACGTGATCACTACTGAGATGACATGATTCTAAACGTGATGTCATAAGAAAAAAAACATGCTTGTTCAATTCCACTTTTTTGAACAGATTCAGTTCTGTTTATTCAGTGTTGATATTTGTTTAATGGCCTAAACACATTTCTTTTCTGATTTGTATTTTTTTGTTATTTTCATTGCTTGACGTGTATGTTAATGGATCACTGCACCCATGTATTAATGTTATTTTGTTGAGTATCAATCGACATGTTCTGCTCAAAAGCACTCAAATGTGGTTTGTACAATGTTACAAATGAGATGTGATGAAGTGCAGTATCATCTCTGTTTAGACAGTTGACATTATCTGTTCTATAGCTGTGTTTCTTTTTTCCTGAGATGCCAGTAAATGCATTTTGATGCAGAGATTCCCAAGTTTTTACGCAGAGGGAACTTTGTTTGTTCATATTCTGTAGCTTAAGTAAACTTTACTGGCACCATTCCTCAGATCACAGATTCAATTAAGTTAACAAAACTTAAATGGTCTAAGTAAATATGACTCGATGTAAGTAAGGAATACTTTTAATCTATTAGTGAATAGGACTTAAATGACACTTAATACAATAAATTTAAGATTACTCAATTGAATTAAGGCAATGAGTTTAATTAAGTAAACTTAACAAATTACATTTTACAGTGCACAAAGTGATGTGGTTAGTTTGGAGCTAGAAATAACGACCCAGACATTACAGCTCATCATTACCTACAGTGTGTCAGTGAATTTGGAGTCGTACGAAAGCTTCTTCACACTGACTGTGGCTCTGAAAATGAAAAACGGCTGCAATCCACTGTTCTCTGAGATCAACACACACAGATGATCTGACAGGGGATTCAAGACAGATGTTTGACTCCTCAATCACAAACCAAACCACTGAAAGCTGGTGGTCATACTTCAGAAAACAAAGATATAGTCGACACAGTCATGATAATTTTGGGGTTGTATTTAACTTTTCTTGCTGAATTTTACAGTTGGAAATGTTAAAGGAGAAGTCCAAAACAACACTTCCAGAACAACAATTTACAAATAATGTACTCACCCCCTTGTCATCCAAGATGTTCATGTCTTTCTTTCTTCAGTCGTAAAGCAATTGTGTTTTTTGAGGAAAACATTTCAGCATTTTTCTCCATATAATGGACTGATGGTGCCCCGATTTTGAATTTTCAAAATGCAGTTTAAATGTGTCTTCAAACGATCCCTAATGCAGCTGTAAATGATCCCAGTCGAGGAAGAAGGGTCTTATCTAGTGACATGATTGGTTATTTTCATAAAAATAAAACTGTTTATATACTTTTTAATGTCAAACGCTCGTCTTGTCTTACTCTGCCTGGACTGTTTTTGTTCCGGTTCATGACAGTTTATGTTTATGTTGAAAAACTCCCATCTCATGTTCTCCCTCAACTTCATCGTCCTATAACGCCGTTTTATCTTTGTTGTTAAGGGTGTTTGATGATCTTTGCATGTTCACTTTGTAAAGACTGTGTCTGTACTTCTGCAGTGATGTAGGATGATTTTGAAATGATTTTTAAAGTTGAGGGAGAAAATACGATTGGAGTTTTTCAACATGTCCTATAGGCCATAAGGTGAACTAGAAAAAAGTGTCTAGAAAGTGATTTTCATTCCCACTCCTGGACACTTTTTAAATGAATTTTTGGATAGACAACACCCTTATGGACTCTATGTTCCACAAAAAAATCCACAAAATAACAGTTTTTTTCAGTATTAAATATGCAAATCTTAGAATACATCACAAATATGTGTCAAACTGACATTTCTACATGTACCTACACATTTGAGACAGGTACTGCTCCATTAGTTCACTGAATTGTGAATGTTGACCATGAAATATGGCAAATTTGTAGAAAATACACTTCAACTTCACAGACTGGCACCAAACAAAATTAAACATTAAAAAAATTTTTTTTTTTACATCAAATTTTCAGTTTTTTACATTAAAATTTTCAGTAGGCACTGTAAAAAAAAAGCGTAAAAAAACAACCCACTTTGGCCCATATTGGGTGAAATGACTCAAAACATGAAAAAGGTGCCTGCCCGGCTCGAGCTTAATTTTGAATAACGCAAACAAAAATGGTGAATTCTACAATAGATTCATTACAGATGTAAATATTGCAAAAATATTATTGCAATAATAATAGTTAATTTAAATAATACATTTATAATATATTATATAATTGATATGTCTGTTAATATGTCTATTGCAATCATAACATATTTCTATATTTCTTATAATATTTGTTATAATTTAAATAATAATAATACCTAAAAATATGAATTGTATTATATTATTAAATACTTGCATATAATTGCAATAATTGCATTAATCATATTGCATTGTAAAATAAAATGACACTGTAATAATAAAAAATTATAATAACCAAAATAATTGGTTATTTATTTATTTTATTGTTTTATAACAATAAATAAATGTTATGATTGCAGTAATCCAATCATACTGAAAAATAAAAATTATTTAAATATAAACAAAATATTAATTATATATATTTTTTTATTATAAGTTACTATTATAATAATCCTGTTGCACTGTAAAATAAAGTCAGTATTATTATTTATTATTATTATTATTATTATTATGTACTGACCTTTTATTTACAGTACAATATAATTATTGCAATAGTAACTTTTTATTGAGTTTAAATGTTATAATTTAAAAATAAAGTAAAATTACATTTTGTTATTGGTGTTAATATTTATTTTATTATAATTATTATTAACAACAACATATTATTTTTTATTTTAAATATACCAATAAAAACTCAAAATTTGAAATTAAGATCTAATAATCTTAATAAGATCTGTGCACAAATCAGTTAAAAAGAGCAGTGAACATAAAAACATTCAGAGATATGAAAACCCAAAAATGCCTCATTAAAGCTTAATCATATGCAGTTTGTTCAGAAGCAGGGGTTATAAGAAAAGCTTTTTCAATCAGTTAATAACAACTTGATAAAGTTCAAAACTGAAATCTGCTATTTTTAAAGACTTTCATACCAATCTGGGAAATCACACACGTCCAAATCCAGCTGTCAGTCACTGATTTCACAAAGCAAACATAGTAAAAGGTGTCAGTGCAGTCACTCAGGACCATGAAATAGTTGAAAATAGTGATGACAGCACTTTCAACAATTACTAAAACTAATGGAAACACGAATCACAGACTTCAGCAACCTTTGAACATGTACTATATGAAAGAAATAAAGACAAACTGGTTTGCAATAAGTGAATATGATAATTGTGTTTGTGCAGTTGTTTAATCATCCTCTCGTGATTGATTTCATCTAAGACTGTGTTGCTGTAAGTAGTCGATGTGTTTCTGATCACCGCTTCACTTTTTTTCTGTTCTTGCTGTTCCTCTTATTCTCAGTGATCGTGTTTGTTAATTGTAGGTGTCATCACTAATGCTCAGTCATCACTTGTAGAGTGAATCCACTTTATTTGACTAAATATAACACTGCTCCAGCATTACTATTAAAACTGAAAACTGAGCAGTGTTCATTTAACACTGGGGATTTTACTGTGTAAACATCTTTATCAAATAACTTATTAAAATTAATTTGGTAAATAGTGTTGGTGTTTAACTACAAACACAAACTAAGAAACATGATCTATAACACATACACAAGTTTTGTTGTGGTCTTGCTGGGATCATACCAGCACCCAAAACACAACAAATGCTGCTCCACCAGCACACCAGCATCCCAAACTGGTCCCAGCATGAAAACATCCCTAATGCTGGATTTGTCAGCAGGTGTTACTACATTGACTAATTAATTCAACATGAATTGTGCAACAAGAGAAACTTAATAGAACGGAACTGAAATTCAAATTAAATGCAGAAATATAAAACACATGTTTAATTATTTGTAATTATAAATATAAGTATATAGGTACAGTAGTGTGCAAACATACACCTGTGGACACTCTGGAGTCAAAACTCAGGCCGTCATGTTGATCTGTGAAGGGCTGACGTCCACACACCGTCCTGTACATCACGATGCCCAGAGACCAGACTGTTGTTGTCTCGGCCTCATATTCAAAGTCCACAAAGTATTGAGGAGGGCAGGCGTATCCTGTTCATTACAAAGCAAGAGATATTCAGGTCACAAAAGTCACCAGTAACTTGACCAATTGACACAAATCTGTTCTTCACTAGTATTAAATCACATCTCATTCATTGCAATGGCTTGTGATGATTTCACCGCAGATGAAGTCGATCAGTTTGAGCTGATCGTGGTGGTGTTGATCACATATTTGTCCAGACAGTGTTTCGCTCCGAGCACCGCTTGGTACTTCAGTCCTCGTGCCTGTGATTCACTCAGCATTTCTCTGAAGACAAATTTGAACTAGTGCTGTCAGTCAATTAAAATTTGTAAATTAATTAATTGCATGATGTTTCAATTAATCTAATTAATTGAAAAATAAATTTGACAGATTGTTTAAAGTTGGTTTTGTGTTAAATGAGAAAGTATTAAGTAGACATTACAAATTGTAGCTTTAGAAATAAATATTTAGTTTGATTCAAAATATAATTTATTACACATAAGCGTTTAGGCTGCAACGGCCAAATGAAAACTATGAAACAAAGAAGATCACTGGAGAAACATCTCAGTATTTTTTGTTCATACGATGAAATTAACTGGAAACCAAAACAAATTTGTTACCAACAGTCTTCAAAAGAAAGATTCGAAACAACATGAGGGTGAGAAATGACAACAATTCAAATATTTTTGGTGAACTACCCCTTTAATGTTTTTATTTTTTTTTAATGAAATGATACTCTAAATAAAGTAAATCTGTCAGCAGGTGGTGGTAAATGTCTTTATGAATCATTCATTTATTCATTTGATTGGTTCAAACTGCTGATTCATTCAGGAATGAAGTAAATGTCTGTTTATGAATGAACCTTTGAATCACTGGTTCACACAATTCGTTCAAAACACGGATTCATTCAGAAGCTAAACGCCGCTGTGTTTCTCAGAGACAGAATCAATTCTGCTGTGGTTTCAAAGGTAACATGTTCTCTGCAAATTGAGCAAAAACACATAATATTGTGTTTTAAATATAACACAATATCAACTTATTATTTACTGAATTATTGTATAAAATCACATTTAAGCTTGTGATAGATCAAAACAAAATCATCACTGGTGTCATATTGCTCTTCCTGCCCATGTGATATTTTGTGATATGTGATATATCAAACACATACAGGGACATTTTTGCACCAATATCTTGAATTTTAGGGCATAACCGCATTTCTCTGCAACTCTGAGCTGTTGTTCCTGTGATATACTCATTTCTCTGAAGACATATTTTAACAAATCTTTTTAATAAGGCTGTAAATACTCAAGGATGAGGATGAACCGATCTTCCTCTAACTGATCAGTTTGCTCCTGAAGAGTCGCTGGTTTGAGGCCGGACTACGGTGGCCGAGAGAGCTCAACGCGCTGCAACTTAAGAAAACACATGCAAACATAAAAAAACGACAACAAATTAAGAAAACATCTTCATCAGTTTGACAACACAGGCACTGCAAATCGCCGCAACGCAAACACAAATACGGAAACGCGCTGCAAATTCTCACAACACAACCAAACACACGAAGGCGCTGCAAATAGCACAGACCACAATGGAAATGTTTCAGGGGGACCTCAAAACGTGACGAACCCAGCTGGGACCTGAATTTTGACCTGATTTTAACTATTAATAAAGCGTTGCAGTTTTTTTTCGTGAACTTTGAACGTTATATATTTATTTGCAATTAAGTTAATAACGTTTCACTGTTAAGTGTGTAATTCGTCAGATTAGTCTAATAATATCCAAAAGACCAATGAATCATATGATCAGGATGTTAAACAGAAAACTCACCTTTTAGTTCACAGACAACACCTCTCTGACCAATAGCCACTGAACAAATAATCAGGTCCAGATATTGAACATTTATTTTTCTGTTGCCCTTATGCTATTTCATTTTGGACTGACTTTAAAATAGACATAACAAAGAAATTAAGCAAACCCCTTTACTTTTCAAAACCCCTCTTTTTCTGATAAACAGGTTTATATTATAAATCTCTTAATTATCAGAATAAAAACCAAAGTAATGAATGGCAATGTCCCAGCTGCACGGGTCACTTTGTGAGGTCCCCCTGAAACATTTTCATTGTGGTCAATTCATTGTAGATGTTTCATCAAAACATATTAAACACAGTTTCTGATTATTAATCAGTAAAATGAGCCTGAATGAAGGAAAAATGTTGTGATTTGATATTCCATCATACATTTCATGATTTAAATAGGAGTACATTTCATGATTTAAATAGGAGCGCACAAGCTGCGTATGCACAATACTTCAGAGACAGACCAGCTTTTTATTTAAAAAATGCAAGAATAGCATACAAACAACACATCACATTAAAGAGCAATAAAATTGAAGTTCAACAGGTGTTTATTATAATAACAATATTGCATTGCGCAATAAAAACAATAAAATTAAAAATAGAATTAAAACTGTATATTCCCAGTATTTCTCCAGTCACGTGCAGCTGCGGGCATATTATCAGTTAAAAGAATCTATTTAACCTTAGACGATCCCCTACCATATGGGTAATCTTCCATTTGAACGTAAAACATGTAAGCGAACCGTTTGTGTTGTCGGTGTTGTGACAGTCATGAGATTCTGAGAATATATACACACACACGGTTTTAATTTTATTTTAATGTTATTGTTTTTATTATTGCGCAGTGATTACTACTACTACTGTCACATTTAAGATGATAACCAGTTATCTTAGAATAACTCTGGGATGAAAAATATAAATTTAATTGAACAACTCCAATTTTATCTAATAAGTAACGACTGTATCGAAAAGCAAGTGCACAAAAGCAATGCTAACATTATTTCTGTTTAATTTGTACAGTCTAATCGTGGTTAATGTTTTCTGAGATAAGCTGGCCGATTTTAATGTGATGTGTTGTTTGTATGCTATTCTTGCATTTTTTTTAAATAAAAAGTTGGTCTGTCTCTGAAGTATTGTGCATATGCAGCTTGTGCGTTCACATTTAAATAATAAAATGTGCGTCGGAAAATCAGGACAACATTTTTCCTTGTTTCTTTATACTCAATTAATGATCGGAAACTGTGTTTAATATGTTTTGATGAAACATCTAAGATGAATTGTTCATTAATAAATCACAACCATCCCGTGCTATGGGCATTGCCATTCATACAGGCTACAGCGGAAGGTGTTGTCAAACTGATGAAGAAGTTTTTTTTTTTTAATTTGTTGTCGTTTTCTTTCTGTTTGCATGTGTTTTCTTAAGTTGCAGCGCGTTGAGCTCCCTCGGCCACCGTACCGGACGGGCCCGACTGAGGATCAACTGAATTGATGTCAGACATCAGCTGTAGAGGAGCCGCTCTGTTCCCTCAACATCAACATTTTACAGCCAACCACGTATTTCTGAAGAAAGCAGATTATTCTTGCTAGAGTTGGGGTACTCGGACTCGAGTCCGGTCTCGAGTACAATTTTTAGGCGACTCGGACTTGTCACGGACTCGGATGCATTTTTACTCTGACTTGACTTGGACTCAAGCCTTTCGGACTCTGAAAATATCCTGAGTTCGTCCGAGTCCAGAGACAGTTGACGGAAATGTCACTGACTCAATGCATTATCACGAAAGTCTTGTCCAGTAGGCTACTCGAAAGCCGACAGGTTTATGTGTGCACACACTCAAAGCGCGATCACAGAACGCACCTCTCAGTCAGTGTGTGAATACAGAGTTCTCTTTCACTTTTAATAGGTTCTGCTATTGCTACACACATGCTCGTATTGGAGACTATTCATGTAGCTGAGGGCTAAGGACTGTAAGGTGCTAGTCGGAGCTAAGGAGGTGGAGTTGGTCCGGGTGTGCCGGTTAGAACACCAGAGTGGAGACAAAATCAAGTTTATTGGTATAAGCATATGCTATGGAGGGGGAGCCAGGTGGTGGCGAGGTGCTTAGTCTATGTTCTTGTTCTGCACATAGGAGGTGAGCAGAAGTACTTGTGCAGAGCCGTATAGTCTTGTACTTTACGCCTGTAGAAGTGTCAGCACTGACTTGAATGTCGATGTGTATGTGTGGTCTGCAACATATGAAATAAAAGATATATTCTAACGTGCAATGCTTCTTCTTATCACAGTACACAATATCAATATGCTTACATTGATAACAACATATAAAGTATTAAAAGGCTAGTGGCGTCCCCCAAACATCAGTACAATATAGCATTGTATACAAAATATGGCAAACACAAAATAATTATGAAACATAAACAGCTTAACAGTATAAGAGTTATTATACTTTACACTGAATGTGGTCTCAAATACATCCATTTTGCATATCTCACTCGTTTATATTCTCTTTTCAGTAAACAGAATCAACTCCGTTCAATTAACAGTGAAATCACAATACTCACTTTCTCTCTGGACCCACACAACTTTAAACACTCAAGGGAACATTAAGGATACTTATATAACTGTTGCCTGACACTGAAGCTTGCAGCTCGTTCTCGCTGAAGACAGGTTACGGCTGATGCAATATGTAATCGCGGACGTGCAGCGCTGTGACGCACTTTGCCGAATGCACCGAATTCCGCCAAAATTAAAGTCCCTGCAATCTGGAAGAGTGCGTTCGTGCGCATACGCATAGTAAGTCATTGTCCATTATTCATGAGCCTTTCTCACAATTCATGTAAATAAAGTCGGTTTTGTCTTTGAGAAATACTGATGCGTCAAAATATTTGATCTGTGCGTCAGATCTTAAAGCGACAGCAGCGTAAACCTGCAGCAGCCGACCACGTCAAACAATAATCAAACAACAAAAGAAAAAAGAGAAAATCACTCACTGTTCTTGACTGAATCACTTATTGACTGTAATAAGAATTATCTTTAATGTATACAGTGAAGATTTTGCAGTGTTTTATTTTAACATTTATTACTTCATGAAATGTCTGTAGTCTATTTCTGTAATAGCCTTTAGATAGACCCACATAAAAAAAAAAAAAACCTACAATTCTATTTTAAAATATATTATTTCATTTGTATTTTTGATTAATATATGTATTAATATTTTTGCTTGTAAGTAATACTTGGAGTGTTTACTTGCCTCAGCTTGTTTACTTACATTAGTTGATTAGTTTTTTCTGTATTGAAATTATTATTATTTAAACATGGTGGCAGTTTCTAGCTTAAAAAAAAAAAAAAAATTGTCTAACATTTGTCTAACAGTTTTTATGGGTCCAAAACCATCTTGGGTGTGCATGATTTTTTAATAATTAAATGACCCATCATCAATTATTTCTTATATGATGTAATTTATTGTAATTAATGTAACTATAAATGCATTCAAAAATAAAACAGGTGTGAGTTTGCTGTGACTTATGGAAAGTATAGGTAGGGCTTTATACACAGTGTGTACCATTGTACAAGACTAGGTCTATCCCTCACAGCCTCATTTTCATTCAAGAGAAAAAAAAAGTCATATACAACCCAAAACACACACAGCCACAATCAGAAATAAAAGAGGTGCTGCAAGAGGCTACATGTTTTCTGCTCTTAAGGTCCCATTCACCAAGATACCTACTCCTTTACCCCCACCCTTGAATTTATACATTTACTACATTGATGAAGAAAATGAAAGCCCTGCCCCATAATTTATCACATTCTAAAACCTGTTTCACTCTAAAATATGTCACATTACATAGATCAGCCATAACTTCTGTTGCATGACTTTAGGTTTGCTAAGCAGAGCATGGACACTTATGAGATGTTGTGAAATCAAAAATCAAAATGGCAAGATCCACTAGAGGTTTGCTTTTCTTACATTTCAACTGACATTGCATTTTTCTAGTTGTAAAGGTTAAAAACAGGAGTGCCCAAACTCGGTCCTGGTCCTTGGTTTAGCTTTAACTTGCCTCAACACACCTGCCAGGGGGTTTCTAGTATGCCTAGTAAGAGCTTGATCAGCTGGTTCAGATGTGTTTGATTGGGGCTGGAGCTAAACTCTGTAGGACACCGGCCCTCCAGGACTGAGTCTGGACACGCCTGGGTTAAAACAATGTTAAGATACTGACAAACAGTAGTGTTTCCTTGGACTCGGACTCGACTAGGACTCGGCCCTTTGTGACTCGGACTTGAGTCCGACTCGGCCCATTTTGGACTCGGACTCGATTGGTTAAAGACTCGGACTCGAACCCAACACTATTTCTTACTATAAATTATTAACTGAACACATATGAGTGATTACAGAGCAACAGCGGAGGAACAAAACACTCACCGGAGTTCCTGGGAAAGAAGCATGAAAAGATGTTTTCTTCCTCTGGATTTCACTGGAAAAGAACCCAAAACACTTTTTTTCACTGCTCTTCTACTCTTTTAGGATATGTAAGCTTTAAATCAACATTATTTCTCTCCGCTTTCTACTTTGTCAAATGATGTGTATTCTGTCTTAATTATTTCATGCACACTCTTGTGGAGAATAGAAATTACTGCAATTACTTTTCAAATTAAAAGTCTGTTAACTACCTTAATTTAAAAGGGGTTACAAGTTATTATTTAATACTTGTCCCTCCACCAAGGAAAAATTACACTACTTGTTACATTTTAAATAGAGTAACTTGCAATCTGTAACCTATTACATTTCCAAAATAACCTCCCCAACACTGCACATGGTTAAGGTGATATAAAATTACAACAGCCTTCTGTCTGTGATCAGTTGTGATTTACAATAAATAAATGACATGGACAAATGGCATAATTAAGTCTTTCTTTATTTTAGTGAAGGGGAGTGGGTTGAAAACCTGAAAAGCAGCACACGAGGGAATCAGCACCCTGATGTGTCGCCCCAACACCACCGGACAACATTCGTCTATAGAAGAACTTGGGTTTGTTACAGTGGGTGGATAAAATGATAGTGGGTCTATAAACAATATAATACATTTGGTTTATTTTTACACATATATTTCACATATTGCTTTGATGATGATTAGATACTGAAATGAAAAACAGTGAAAGAGTGTAAGCTTTGTTTATCTGCACCAGCTCCCTACAGCAAAAGTGTTTTTTTTTTGTTGTTGTTATTTTGTTTTTTTTTTTGGACCACAAGTACACCTCTTGCAAAATTATTATATGTTTATGGGTGAAAACGCTATGCTTATTTCAGGTTTTTTGCTTTTATTTGCTTTTATTTTTTAGGTACCATTCCAACACATCTCCCATCTGCGGTGCCACATGTTCGTCCTTTTTTATTTCACAGTCCCAGCAGTGGCTAATGGATCAAATGGATTGGGTAGAGGACCTGCACCGCTGTCCACTGTGTCTCCATTTAGCTCTGGGGATTCAGGAGGAGAGAAGTCCAACACCTCTTTCTCCCCTCCCTTTTTTTTTTTTTTTTTTTTTTTGATAAGGAAATTGTAAAATTATTCTTAAAATGTACACTTTTAAATGTAAAAAGTTATTGTTAAAACCTTTTATCATTTTTTTTCTGTTCTCTTATTATCCTTATCCCTTCCTAGCTTTAAGAAAAACTAAAGTTCATCTAAGTGTACTCAACTGTGCTATTTTGTGACAACAAGAATATGAAGTAAATGTGCTTTTAACATACAAATTTTTTTTTTCAAATTATTTAGTTACCACTTCAAGTACATTTGAACTCATCTTTCATACACTAGTACACTCAAGTGTACTATAAGTGGCAACTAAATACATTTTTAAATACAGAGATAGGATGATAAAAGCACATTTTAGTTCACATTCCTGGTGTCCCAAAATAGCACAGTTGAGAACACTTAGATGATCTTAAATCTATTTTAAGAAGTACTAAGGAATCATGTTTAGTATATTAAGTGTGAAATTTGTGTACGAAAATAGAGCAATTTAAGTGCATTAGAAAAGTGCACTTCTTCACCTGGGATGACAAATACTGATGATTAAACAACAACATAAGGTGATTAAAGCAGTCCCAAACTATTTTTTTAATACAATAAAGTTAAGGAATTTAGATCATCGACAACACGTGGATCCCATCTAGCAAATCCCAGCTCTGATCTCTGACCTCATGTGACTGAAAACTCCTGCTGTCAGTGACCTCTTCATGTGCATCATCTTCCTTATGTTTGATCCTTGGCCTGCATCCAAAAATGCCTACAGGCTTATTCTGGCTGCTAACAGAGATGAGGACTACAGCAGACCGTCCAAAACTGAAGACTTCTGGGGTAGCAACAATGAGATCCTCAGCAAGATCATCTAAACTGCATATTTACTGCAGTTCCTACAGTTTAGGGTGAGCAAGAGTTTCTTCAAGAGTCTCCTGGTACGGCACAAGACCCATGATTTGTCACGCTTCTTCCATTTGTAGTGCTAGGGTCTTCTTCTTGAGCAAGAGAGAATAACCCTGAAGTCCCCCTTACAAGGGTTTGATCCAGAGTAAAATAGATCCTCTAAACCAGGGGTTCACAACCTTTTTCACACCGGGGCCCCCCTCCTTCTCTGGTCAATTTTGCAAGGCCCCCCTATGCCTGACATTTCCTCTTATACTGTACTTCCGCAGCAAAGAGAAAGGGGTTTATTTTTAAATCTTTTCTATTAACCAAAATATCTCTTTTGCCTTTTTATTCTGCATGTTAAAAAAACAAAACCTCAAAATTTAAACAAACTTTAAATTGAAGCTATACTTTGTAACTTATAAGAAAACCCTCTGCTCAATTCTAACTTTTTAAAATAATATATTTACATATACAGATTTAAAGCACCTGATGTCTTTAATTCAGGACATTCTTTGCAACTTCAGAGTACTTTTTCTTAAATAAGTGAACCTGCCAAACAGGACAACAGGGAGATGCCAGAAGACCACTCACTAAACCTGTCCATTTGAATGAAACTCTTTGTATCCATTAAAAAATAAACATACAAATGAAAAATTCAGCAAATTCATTCTAAATCTGTTGAAACACATTGATCAAGGCATTTCATCGAAGACGTGATCAATTAACAGTTCCTCCGTCTGATACTTATATGTACTACTGAGCCTCACAAGATTATCCTCTATGGGTGTGCATACATTATAAAACACTCACAGAACATTAATTTGGACGACTATGTAAATATATTGAAATTTCACGCAAAAATACTAGGAATGAAAGCCCCAAGAGCTTGCATAGTTTGAATCAATAGTGGAATCAATATCGCAAGAATCAATAGCGCAAGTTCATTACAACTCTGATCGTCTTTACTTCTACATTAGCGCTGCGGTTTGCTTCATGCAGCCGAGAGATGTAGTTTGCGTGAAGCGGCCTGAAGTTTTGATTCGTCGTTCAGTCTGTATTTAACAGTGCGATGAGACTTGCTGCACAGAGTCTGAAGCAATCAATCACAGAACACGAGAGAGTCCGTGCTTTGATCATTTTAATTCAACACATTAATAATGAAATTAATAATTTTTAGGATTATATTTAAATTAATTTTAAGCTATCTCGTGGCCCCCCTGGAGGATCACTGAGACCCCCTAGTGGGCCGCGACGACCCGGTTGGGGACCTCTGCTCTAAACAATCCCAGCCGAGGAAGAAATGTCTTATCTAGCGAAATTATCAGTTATTTTCTAAAAAAAACATTACAATTCATATGGACCATTCTATAATTGTGGGTACATCTCATGTCTGTGAAGTATATTTTGAACATATTTTCATCAATATAAAGCCCTGTTGCTTAATTTTCTAGTATACAATTTTATTTTTCACAATCACTCTACTTTATGTTGAAAAAGCCATATCTTTTTTCAAAAATGATGTTCATATCACATACAACCCTGGTATTCAGATGTCTGATTTTGTAAAGTTGCTCATTCTACTCTGTGTTTAACACTAGAACCGCCAGAGGTCGCTGTATACCTAAAACCGCCATGCGGGTAAATTTTACCCACGCGCAAACAAGTGTTTTGATACGGCTAAAGAAGATTTTATTTCACTGTATTATGCCACTGTCTTGATAAAGAAGTGTCTAGTGTCATAAAAAAATTATTGTCTAGTCATCAACTTATATTTTTGCCCTGTTGTTTTGTGTAAAGATTTTTATGCAGGCTACAGTCCATTTTCTTATAACAGTCAATTTAACATAAACAAGACTGCGCTGACAAAGGGAATTAAAAGGAAGTAACTACATAATTGTGTGGTGTAATACTAGAATTCGTTGTCATTATTCAATAAATGAAGACAATTCATGTTATTTAAATTACGTTACAATATGTGTGACGTTAGGCTAAAACATGTTAATATGAGATCGCTGTCAGATGAGCCGTCAGATGCTGAGCCGACCCAGGACGCATAACAGACTCTCCAATATTCATGGTATTTAGTGTTTCTAATACCTCTTCAGCATCAATAAACTGCCTTCTTTTACTCATATTGACTTTATTTATGAAACTGATAACCACTCATTTAAAGGCGCTGTCTAGCAATGTACAATGTAAAAACATAACCGGCAACATTATGACAGTGCGAAAATACACGCATTATATAGTGGGTAAATTTGACCCGCGCTGGCGCTTTTAGGTATAAATGCTCAGTTTTTCGATCTGGTATTATCTAAACACTTTTTAACACCAGGGGATTTTAAATTACACAATTTTAATAAAAGTCAATGACTGGGAGACTTGAGTGTTTTATTGAAAATCTGTTATGTACATTTGAATAACATGTACGGGTAAAATTGACCCCATGGCGGTTCTAGTGTTAAGCATGAAAATAACCTCAAATATAAATTAATTTCATACTTTTGCTTTGACTTAGATTAGGTTATCAAGATAAAAAAAATAAGTATTCATTGTGATATAACTTGTTTTATTTGTGTCAAAAAAACATTGTCAACTAAGTTACCCACTAGAAAAATCCCCTCAAAAAGGAACGGTTTGTCCCATTCTGGCATAATTTGCACAGTATGATGATATTTCCTCTAGAAGCACATGAATGAAACACTAGAAGTGATGTTCTCTCTCTTTCCCCTAATATTGGTTAAACTATCAAACCTGTGTCAAGAGTGGATTAACTGACTGTCAACAGTGTTACACTAGTATTATTGCTGCAAATTTTAGCAAGACAAATTAACCACAACTTATGTTTTGTTTATAAAAATATATTTCTAAACATACCATATGCTCAGTAGTTTTAGGCTTCCATGTTGAATACAGGCCCAAAAGACTAAAAATGTCAACTAAGTTACCTGTCAACTGTGTTACCCAGTAAATGTAACATGGAGAGCAGCAAACATAGATGGTATTCTATGCACATATTCCTAAAGATCACCTTTATTTATACAGCACTTTAAACAATATAGATTGTTTCAAAGCAGCTATGTAAGGTCATGTTTGTTTTTGGGAAACAGAAAAACTGCTGGATGATATTTGTCAGTGTAGACTTCCTTCTACTCGCTGGTGCTTCAATTTTCATTTGGTGTGCACTGTGGCAGTGTACCGGTGCATAATGTAAATCAGTGTCTGTAAATGCTGGAATACACTACAAAATCTAAACAGTGTAAAACACCAGGCATTATACACTTGCTGACTTTTAAGTATTACAGAGGAAAAACTGGGCATCATACACTAAACGACCGAGGATCACACATACCAGTCTTTGAAGTCTTTCAGATCACAAAAAAACAGGGCTTAAAAAATGAAAAAAAACAAACAAAAAAAAAAATGGTTCACTCCAAGCAGAATCACAGAATCTGTATGTTCATGTCCCAGATAGCACACGTACGTCTGCAAGATGTCTGTTAAAGATCACTTGATCTGAAAGCATCTGCTGTGTACAAACATCTGACAGGCATCATAAACTGCAAGCTCTTATTTCAGTTTTTTTTTTTTTTTTTTAATTTCACATTCAGTTTAACAACATTAGTGCAGAAACCCACAATCAAATCCTGCTGTTCCACATTATATTAGTCCCAAATAATTGTGTCATGGAACCGGAGCAGACAAGGTAGCTATCAGGTAAGTGAAGGTTTCTTTATTTTAACAGGTTAACTGGAAGCAGAGAGGCAGAAAACAACAGGTGAGCAGGTAAGTCTCAGGTAAGATCAGCCAACTTTAGCTTGCTTGCTAACTGGAAAAGGAACATAAATGATAATAAAAACTACTTTAATACACCAATACTACAATCACAGTTTACTGACTGTCTCATAGATTTTATACTTTTAACTGTCATTTTTGTTAGTGGAGTTTTTGCTTCATTTACCTGAATATTAAACATATTATAATAATCTGATTTATACCAGAAAGGATATAAAATATTCCTGATTGATTTAAATATGATACTTGACTTTTATTCATAAATCCTGATACATGCATTAACTTTAGTACATGATCAGTGTATTTGATGTTCTATGATTTTTCAATATGTCCAATAACAGATATACAGCATCAAAGTCAATTGCAAATCCTGCTGTATGTAATGCAATAACACTTTCCAGACTTTGCATCAACACCAAAGACCCAGATCATTACACTGGATGGATAATGTTGTTTTTGTTCCAACGCACAGAGTCTGTTGAATTCTTGTGTTTTCCCATTTGCATAATCAACAACTGTAAATATGTGTCTGAAAGTCACCTGGAGAAAACCATAAACCATACAGACTTTATTCAAGCTTCAGAAAGACAAATTTTGTGAAAGATGCATAATAATACACAATCTTTCATGTTAACAATATGAGACCCTGGACCACAAAACTAGTCTTAAACAGTACAGGTATATTTGTAGCAATAGACAAAAATATTGCAATATTGACCCTTATGACTGGTTTCAGTGTCACATATGTCACGAGTCCAGCTTCTGTTATCAAACCTGTCACAAGACCAGTCACCTCAGCACACTACATTTCCCAAAATCCTCCCTTACATAGCATAAATCATTATCTGTCTCTAAGCATCTCTGGCATATATTTTAGCGAACTTTTTGCATTTATTAACTTGATCATAACTATTCATTAGTTTTATCCTGTTACAGTCCGTGTTTTCATTTATAAATGTTTGATGCAAAGTTAACTATGCGTAACTTATTAAAATATGCTGTGAAAATGTTGATGGAACAAACTGATGTATGAGAAACGGATATTAATGACGAACCGCCTGTGTCTCACAAGATAAATTAATTTCAGTTAAAAAAAGAAAGACTTCAATGTAATACAAACATTTTCGAGAAACAAGTAATTTGTACATTTACATAATTTGTAAGGGAAATATGACATTGTGTATCTGTGTGTTCACATCATGAGTTTAACTTTCATTTTGTGAGTAACTTGTTAGTGTATTTCATTCATTCACCGACACAAACATACGTCAGTTTCAAATTCCAATGGCTCAGTTATCACATATAGTGTAGTAATAATAGCAGTGTAGATCTTATTTGCATTTTAAGTGATATTATAAATCCTGTAAACATATATAGAAGGTAATATTTAGATTTCTCCAGCTCTCTACAGCGTTTAACAAAACCGAAAGCATCTACACACACACACACACACACACACACACACACTAGACCGGAAATATAAGATGACGCTGAAGATGAGCTGCGAGTTTCTTCCTGCCTGTAATTTGGATGTTCGTTGGTGTTTTGCTGTTCAGAGTGTTAGTACATGAACCGAAAGTAAATTTCCTTCTATTTCTATATATTTCCAACCATTTGTACGTTTGTATGGGCGAGCACCCAGATAGCAAGAACATTCGGGCCAAATGTGGCCAATAGCTGGCACATATGGCTTAGATATGGCATGGCTGAACAGATATGGGCCAGATTGTTACCATATATGTTTTGCCATAAGTTTAGAATTTGCGGGAAATTATTGCTTGGTTCACAGCTCCTTTTGAGGTATATGGTCCAGATAACAACAAACACATTAGAACCAAGTAAGGTTTAGCTATGGCTGACATTGGTAAACATCGACTTCTGGCTAACATTTGGATTACACTTGGAAAACACATCAAGTTTGGCTGATGTCCGGCAGGCCACACCTCGGTTGCTACGACGACCGCGTCAATTTGACCGAAAGGCGGCAATTCTCTCACGGATTTTCCGTCACACAAGTGCTTCAGGTAAGGGATATTTTGGCATTTTAAAGTAATTTTATCTAAATATTCATGATTATGTGTCAGCATTTGTAGTTATTAGATGTTTAGTTATTTGTTTCATTGGGAAAGCTTGGAGTTAGATCATTTTTCTTTGTTAAATGTGGTGTTTGCGTAGCCCTCCGACAGATTCCAATAATCACGCAATCCGAGTTTTCAGTGTTTTTTTACTGTTCTTTGGTGTGGTAAAACATACAGGCTCTCTTGACGTAATATAACAGTCGAAGCCATTAGAAAAATCATCTTACATTTCTTAAAATGGGCTTTGATGTAACGTAGTAATACCGATTTCATAGTCCCGTTTTTTTTTAACCGTTTTAAGAGGTTTTCAAAAACTCAAATGATCGACAACATGTCAAGCTTTCTATAGATGTCCCAGTTAGCAAATTTCCTTTGGCCCGGATCTGGCCCTAATCTACAGATAAAGTGTGGCCCAGATTTGTATTTGTTCGCCGGCCCAAAATTGGCCCATATGTTTTTAGCCAGAACTGAACCACACCAGAGCCATAACTCCGCCGTTCATCAGTACTTGATGCAATGTTGAGAAAATACTTAGAAAACTGAAATAATTTTTGTATTTCAAGTCAAATGCTGTATTCTAGGAGGCAAGTTTAGCCTAGTAAATGGTGTTTGTGTGAACAAAACTTTAAGACTTTATATTAGCCAGATAATCATGAATAAGCCATTGTGTGAATAATATGTAAAGTGCTGCACGATTAATCAGTACTTGATGCGATGTCAGCCTGTGCGATTATGACGGCAAAATGTTGCGATTATATTAAATAAGTGTGGACTTGAGAACACCTACTTTCTGAGACAGTTTGCTGATTTTCCGAAAACCGCTAACAAGATAACAAACAAACAAACAAAAAAAGATTAAAACAAAAAATCTGACAGTCTCTCAGTATAGGCAGTGCACGTGTGGCGTGCGCGTGTGCGTGCGTGTTCACTTGTGTGCGCAGCGTGGATGGATGCCGAGGAGATCGACATTGATCTGGTAGCCAAAAAAAAAAAATATATATATATATATATAAAATATAAATATTTATATATATATGGCGATATTTTGATTTGAGATTACTAACATTGACCAGAGTGAGGTACTGTGCAAGAATTAGAGGCCCTGTTTCACCTGGTATTAACATGCGTTTTCTGATGCGTCGATCTGATCACAAGTGGACAATGCTAAGTACAGGTGTAAATAGGGGTGTAAAACGTCCACTTTTGACCACATCCACTTTTCCAAATCCCGTTTGTGTCCCCCTCACTTTCAAATTCGTTTGTTAAATTAATGTCTCGTATTGTAGAAAGCACGATCAGCGCCGCTGAGAATTCGCACGATCCTTAAAACGAAACCGAAAGTAAAACGCGCACGCGCCTTCAAAAGCAATTTTAATACCCGCTTTTAGAGAGCGTTTCCACAGTGCGCGCAAATTAGGCTACATAACATATATATGTTGTTATTTGTATGTATCCTATAATAGGTTGTGTAGTTGTCTATAGCTCTGTATCAGGCTTAAAAAAAAAATTGGTCTCTATTTGCACTTTGAACATTGAGAGAGTAGCCTAGCCTACTTTGATTATGGCTGCACTATTGTTTGCATTTAATACAGCTATTTTTTGTTTAGACTATTTTTATTTATACTGTTTTTATTTATATTTGTAAAAAAGATCTTCAGTTAGGAGGTCAAACGTTCTAGAAGCTCATAATTCATGTACAGTTCTAATGTCTGAAGAGAATCACATGAAATCATACAGGAGAGACGCCAGTCAGTTGAGTTTGTAATGTATGTAAATGCAGGAATGTGGTCAGAAGTGGTCGAAAGTGGACAGAAGAGATGGATTAAAACGCCAGGTGTAAACGACTGTGTCTCCATTGTCCACTTGTAATCCGATCGACCAAAAACATATCCAGTTTCCTTTTCAAAAGAGTTTACACAGAGCATATGTTACATTCTTCATAAATGTCCGTTTGTTTGGGCAAAATCTTTAAAATATCTTATTTTTGTGAAAATGTGTGTGTTTTTATTTTATTTAATTTAGCTATACTTTTGAGAAAATAAGTTTACATTAATGCAAATGCTATTTCATTTGGTAAAACAAATTTATTTTGAAACCATTTCTAGTGTTACAAATACACATTTCCGAATTATCACTAATCTGTGTGTGCATTTTCAACCCATCAAGTTGACTCACAATACCATTTATTATAATCGCAATCGCGTATCGCAATATTGACCTCAATAATCGCAATATGAAAATTTTCCCAAATCGTGCAGCCCTAATATGTAATAAGTAAAAAGTAAGTATAGTTTGAAAATGTATTTAAAAATGTAACAACTTGATTATATAATCCAGATTACATGTATTTGGTTATCCCACACTGTTGAGCATTTTGATTTTTAGTGTAATCCTGCAGGTCTACCTTTCAGTTTGTACTACTGATAATAATTATTACATTTCTTTTCACTGTAGGTGCTGTCAGGCAGAATCCTCTGACTGGAAGGGCTTCAGATAAAGACATTGAAATTAACTTTATAAAGTGGCTGCACCTGTCTGGAGAACGAGATGGTGGGAGGAAAGAGAGAATGAATAAACAACAGTGCAACTCTTCTCTTCTCAACACTTCGCTTCTCAGCACTTAAGTTTAATGTTATTTGTTCTTAAAAACTGGTTCTGACTCATATTTGTCCACTTAATATATATTTTTAATGCAAAATGTATATCTGTTGAATATTCTTGAAAATGGATTCCAACTCAGATTTGTCCATTTCATAATTTTCTTTTTGAATGTTAAAAGTATATCTGTTGAATATTCTTAAAAATTTATTCCAACACAGATTGGTCAATTTCATAGTTTTTGGTTTGAATATTAATTGTGTTTGTTTTATATTCTTAAAAAATGATTCCAACTCAAATTGTAATGTTAAATATATGTGTTATATATTTATAAGAATATTCTAAATCAATACTGAGTAACTGTAAAGCGCATTTAACCTGCACTGACAAAAGTAAATTATTTTATTTACATTTCTGTTGTTGAATGTGTGATTTACTCTCTAGTTAATACGAATTTTACATATACAGTCAGCCGCATGTGGGCCACATTAGGGCAGTGAGGTCTTAACTGAACTCAGCCTTACTAAAATGAAACATACGGCCCATATATGGGCCACATAAAAATGTATTACTTGTCTCATGAACGGCAGAGTTATGGCTCTGGTTTGGTTCAGTTCTGGCTAAAAACATATGGGCCAATTTTGGGCCGGCGAACAAAAACTAATGTGGGCCACACTTTAGCTGTAGGTTTGGGCCAGACCCGGGCCAAAGGAAATTTGCTAACTATGTGTGATCTCATGAGAGGATGCCAAATTATGATGCGCTAAATTATGATAGATTATGCAAATACCAAGTTACATATTACGGTTTACATTGCAACCGATCGGTAATTTGTCAACTTTGATACTACATACAGATTAACCAGTATTATTGCCCTTTGATTATTTCATTTGGTAAATTACCTTGTCTGTTAAATTAGTAATATCTGTTACTACTAAGTCATTTTGTGTGACTACACCAATAGTTACATAATCTTCAATTGCTCATCCTCTGCATATTTAGAGCTTTAAGTGATGTTTTATTAACAAATTTCGGGAGGAGCTCGCACAGATAATTAACACGGCCAATTCACCATTAGCAATCACACTCCCTATCCAAACACCACAAGCGAATCCCCTTAAATAGCCAAGCATTCTTACCTTCATTCATCTCTAGTTTTTCAGCATTTGGCACGTCCAATAGCTTCAAAGCATGTCCGAGATCGAAGTCGAGGATTATTCCTTGGATTTTGAGGATCCTGCCGCTCCTCCAGCCTCCGTCCAGGCCGCCGACCAGGCCACCAGCGCTCCGCAGGATCCTCCAACCGAGCCTGCGGCTGCATCGCGGGGCCGCAGGCCTTCCCGCGCCACCGCCGCTCGCACTTCTAGGCGTACCACACCATCACCACCACCTTCCAAGCGTCAGCCATCTTCCCCAGCATCTTCCTACGCTTCAGCCCTCTCCTCCGCCCCAGCCAAGGGGAAATGGACCGTAGCGGGGCTCCGCCAAGCGCTCACCAGCTCTGGCGTCATCATCCCACGCCGTTCTACAAAGGCGGACCTCCTCAACCTCTACGCTTCCCTTCAAGCGGAGGAGAATCCAGGTTCCACTCCTCCCTCCAGGGCTTCAGGCAGAGCAGGCACGGGCCGCAGCGCTCCCTACTCTCGGCCCGAGCAAACTGCCACTCCTCCGAGGACGGCTTCTCGGCCGTCAGGACGCAACGATAGACCGTCAGCGAGCCTGGGCCACGCCCCGAAGGCCGCGGTCGCCAGCCACCGCCCTCCTCCTCGATCATCCGAGCGGGAGCTCGCTGCTTATGCCGGCGGAGAGCCGGTCTTCGCCTCCACAAGCCGCCGCTGCGGCGCGAGCCCGCCCCCACCGGCGGAAAACTCTCGCTCGCAGCTTTTGCCCCGCTATTCTCCCAACCCCCTCCCCTACCCATGGCCCGCAGCTCCGCCGTCCAACCATAGTACGAGCTTTCCCCCGCTACTGGCACAAGCACCGGTGCCCCCCATACCCCCCCTCTTCCCTTCCCTTTCTTCTGTCCCAGGAGCTGTCCCCAGCGTAAGCCTGCCTCTTACCACACAGGCTCCGATGCCCGCCATTCCACCTCTTCTCCCTTCCCTCTCCTCCGCCCCAGGAGCTGTCCCCAGCGTAAGCCTGCCTCTTACCACACAGGCTCCGATGCCAGCCATTCCCCCTCTTTTTCCTCCTTTTTCTGTCGTCCCACAAAATGCCCACAGCGCGAGCATGCCCCCGCCAGCAGTCACGGCAGCTACCTTTCCTCCTCAAACCCGCTCTCCCTTCTCACTAGCCTCAGCCACGCCCCTTCCAGCCCCGCCAAACGCTCTTGCACTGGAACCGCCCCCCGTACCCAACTCCATCAGGACCCAAATTCTGGCAGGTGCAGACATAGATTTTTTTTCTCTATTGTCTCCAATTTCACCCTCACCCGCCGATCGCCAAATCAATTGCGGCGATTTTTCAGTCACCCTCAAAAATTCAGCGCACAACCAGTCACGTATTTTGTCATTTGCCGAATTTACCATCACCTTCACCCGCTACTCTGAAGTCATCTGCGCCACCTTTCCCCACAGGAGACGCGAGCTCAGCGACTATCTCACGATAGTCGCTGAACTCGCGCTATCATACGGAGGTTCCCACTTCTACACTTATCACAAGTTGTTTTCCGCCAAATGTGCCATCCGCGTAGCCCAGTGGAACCAGTGTCCTTACTGGGGGGCTCTGGACACGGAGCTCCATAACAGAGTGTTCCTGGGCTGCCGCAACATTTCTTGCGCAGTCTGCCGTTCTTTTTCCCATTCCACCATCGACTGCCCTTTCATTAATCCATCTATTCCTCCCTGCCCCGAATCATCCCAACCCAAATCCACCAGCTATGTCCCGCGCCTTATGGATACCCCAGCCACACCCACTCCCACATTTCGCCGCCGCCCATCTTCCTCCGACAGCCAGGTCTGCACCGACTTTAATAACGGCCGGTGCACAAGACAACGCTGCCGGTTCATGCACGTGTGCAACTTTTGTGGCGGTGCTCACGCCCGTCTGGTTTGTCCTGTCCAAGAAGCTGCAAATAAAAATTCTAAAAATTATTTATCGACCCCTGTAAATGTTTCTCATTTGTCTGCAGAATTGCTTCACCACCCTGACTCTAATTTTACAAATTATGTTCTTTCAGGTCTCGAACACGGTTTCCACCCTGGTGTTGCAAGTCTCCCCTCCCAAAGTCTCATCTGTCCAAATCTCCAGTCCGCTCTCACCGAACCTGAAACAGTCGACCTCCTAATCAAAAAAGAAATAGACGCAAATTTCATGATCGGCCCCTATTCCGTCCCCCCCTTCCACATTTTTCGGGTCAGCCCCATTGGTGTAGCCACCAGGAAATTCTCAGGCAAAAAACGCCTCATAATCGATCTCTCATCTCCACATAATTCCCCGTTCCCTAGCATTAACAGCCTCATTCCGCTCGAAGAATTCTCTCTCCATTATCACGATGTCGACCAAGCCATCACCCTGATTAAAGAGGCAGGTCGCGGCGCTTGGCTGGCCAAAGTCGACATTACTTCCGCCTTTAAAGTAATGCCCATCCACCCAGGTTTTTGGCACTTATTCGGCATCCGCTGGAAGAACAAATTCTATTTCGCCGTCCGCCTCACATTCGGTTGCAGAAGCAGCCCTAAAATCTTCGACACATTGTCAGAGGCAATTTGCTGGATCCTCTCCAACAATTACAACATACCCTACCTGATTCATCTTTTAGACGATTTCTTAATCATCTCGCCCCCAGACTCCGTCCCAGCTGCACACCTCTTGACAACTCAAAAGCTCTTCTCAGAGCTCGGGATTCCCCTCGCCCAAGACAAAACCGAGGGTCCTAGCACATCCATAGAATTTTTGGGCATCAACTTGGATTCTCAAAAATTCCTGGCCTCCCTACCCAAAGAAAAAAATTGACAGGACGATCCTGGTAGCCTCCACTCTGTTATCAAAATCTAGCTGTTCCAAACGCGAACTATTATCTATTTTAGGTCATCTAAATTTCGCGATGCGCATCATCCCGCAAGGCCGCCCCTTCATCTCCCACCTCCTCTCCCTTGCATCCTCCGCCCACGCTCTAGAGGACATCATATCCATAACTGACTCGTGCCGCAACGAGCTCAGTCTATGGATATCCTTCCTCAAACAATGGAACGGCTTATCTTTCTTCTACAGCAACCTGATTTCTTCCCCAATCGATATCCAATTATATACCGACGCTGCCCCCTCCGTCGGGTTCGGAGGTTTTTCAGAGGCCGCTGGTTCGCTTCCACATGGCCCCCCCAGCTGGCACATTTGCCACAGCAGCTTTCATCCTCAGCGCTATTCGAGCTTTATCCGTTAGTGGCCGCAGCCTCCCTATGGGGCAAAGAGTGGTCCGCCACCAGCATCATCGTCCACTGCGATAACGAAGCTACCGTGCACTGCGTTAACAAAGGTCGTTCCCATTCCCCCGCACTAATGCCTTTGCTTAGACGCTTGATTTGGATTTCGGCTTGTGACCAATTTATTATAACCGCAAAACACATTCCCGGGTCAAAAAATCAAATTGCTGACTCTCTCTCTCGTTTTGCCTTTCAGAAATTCAGATTGCTGGCACCAGAGGCGGACCCGCTCCCAACCCCAGTTCCTCCTTATTCAGAACTGATATTCCCATGAACCACCCTCTGAGACCTCTCCTCGAAGCGTCCATTAATTCCATTCTTCAAGCTGTCTCCCCCAGGACACTCCAATCCTACCTTACAGCATGGAAATGTTTTAAAATATTCCACTCTGCCTATAGTTTACCCTTCCCTGATTTTCCCTGCTCGCCGTCACCTCATTTATCTCCCATCTCAACACCAATAAAAACCTCCAAGCCAGCTCCATTAAAGGATACCTAAGCGGAATCCAGTTTTTCCACAAACTGTTATATGGCTCGCCTTCACCCCATATAACCAATTCACAGACCTCCCTTCTCATCAAAGGTATCCAAAAAACCCAGCCCAACCGTCCAGACCCCAGACAACCTATCACTTTAAAAATTTTGACCAAATGCATCTCTACCCTCCGTAAAGGTTACCATTCCATCCATACTGCCCGCACATTAGACGCCATGTTTATCCTGGCTTTCTTCGGTTTCCTCAGATGCTCTGAGCTCGCCATTACATCTTGCTTCAACCCAGCTATCCACCCAACTATCTCCGATCTAGCAGTGCTAGACGGTGAAACCATCTCTTACTTCATAAAACAAAGTAAGACAGACCAAACAAAGAAAGGCCATTTTATTTATATTTTTAACCTCCGATCGCCCATCCAACCATTCCAAACCCTCCTAGCTTTCCTCCAGCTCAGGAAATCCCAATCCAAACTCCCTTCCGACCCCCTTTTTACAGACGACTTCAACCGCCCCGCCACTCGCTTCTGGTTCCAAAAGCACCTTAAGTCTGTCTTGCTTCTCTCTGGTACCCCAGCCGACAACTTTTCCAGCCATTCGTTCCGAATAGGCGCAGCAACCACAGCCGCCCAAAAGGCCTCTCCCAACAGCAGATCCAAGCACTTGGTCGCTGGTCATCAGAAGCTTTTAAGAGCTATATCCGGTCAGATCGCTCCCTCATCAAGGAAGCCCACCAAACCCTAGTCGGCCAATCCATTTAACGCCAGCCGTCCACTTGATCTCTAGCCACCCCTTCCAATTTCCCTTCCGCAACGGCTCATCCCCGCTTCAACATCCCCTCAGCGTCCCTCTCGCCTCCTTCCCCACACTGCCACAGCTGTGCCGCTCCCGCTGGAGCCCCCCGCTTACCTCCCTAATGCCGCTGCAATGCCCGCTCCCGCTGGAGCCCCGCTTACCTCCATAAATGCCGCTGCAATGCCCGCTCCCGCTGGAGCCCCCGCTTACCTCCCTAATGCCGCTGCAATGCCCGCTCCCGCTGGAGCCCCCCGCTCATCTCCCTAATGCCGCAGCAGTGCCCACACCCACAGGAGCGTCATTTATAGTTCCCCACTGCCACAAGCTCCTTTCCCGCAGGAGGCTTTTCTATAATTTTTCCCCAGCAGTGCCCGCAGGAGCTCCTCCCATATTTTCATCTATGTCCGCTACTATTAACGTCCAGCATCCCTTCAGCCCAAGCTAGGCAATTTTGGGGGGTTATCTGGCTGCTGTCCCGAGATCATTTGCCTTTTGGGGGAGCGCTTATTGGGTTCGGGCCATGCCGAGCTCGGACCCCTCTCCCTGGGCAGGGGGAGTGCCCCGGGCTCGGGAATGATTACCGAGCTCGGAGCCCTCTCCCGGACAGCACGCCAAATACGCTTAACTTTTACGCTGTTTATTATATGTAAGCGCGAACTCGTGAAGTGATGTTTTATTAACAAATTTCGGGAGGAGCTCGCACAGATAATTAACACGGCCAATTCACCATTAGCAATCACACTCCCTATCCAAACACCACAAGCGAATCCCCTTAAATAGCCAAGCATTTTTACCTTCATTCATCTCTAGTTTTTCAGCATCCCTCCACCTCCCCGTCTCCTCACCTTAAGCTCGGGGGGAGCGCTTATTGGGTTCGGGCCATGCCGAGCTCGGACCCCTCTCCCTGGGCAGGGGGAGTGCCCCGGGCTCGGGAATGATTACCGAGCTCGGAGCCCTCTCCCGGACAGCACGCCAAATACGCTTAACTTTTACGCTGTTTATTATATGTAAGCGCGAACTCGTGAACTGTTATTTAGAGATGATACTGAATGTTAGTATTCTTGACTAGTAAGTGACCGACTCATTCGTGAATATGTGCCTATTTATTTTATATTAATGCTATGTTTTGTTATTTTAGGCTAACATTCAATACATTTTGTGAAAAAAGCTCCAGTCTCCTCATTCTTGGTGTCCTGACCGATACCTCAGCAGTGTTTACTGATATATAGTTAGAGCCAGAGTCTAGCAGTGTCATTTCCTCTCCAACATCTGAGACTGACACTTGACTTCCAACACTAAAAAGTGTATTCACAAACTTGTAAAGCAACTTGTACGTAAGTTCAGCAGCCTTTCCTGAGAATGAAACTTTCATTTTAACTGACTGAATAACAAAGCGGATGAGAGTTTAGATTTTCTTTCTTCTTGTTCTCACATCTCTTCTCTTCCGCTTCCTCTTTTTTCAGAGCTGCTGTTCAACACCACAGTTCAGAGGAAGAAAAAGACAGATGTACAAACACTGAGGTGAGAGCTTCATCTTTCTCCAGTTGTTTTTTAGGTATGTGTGTTGTCTTACGATGTGTCATTGGTCACTTTGTGTTTCTGAGACTAATGCTGTGCTGAAGTCATTTTGATGATTTCATTCAAATCTCTTTATATTGTGATCAAACAGATGATCAAGTGTGTCTTTGTCTGTAAATCACAGAAAGCTGCATATTCTGATATTGTTTTTACAGTGTTTAAAAATGTACCATATTTACATCTTATGTACAAAATAAAAGTACCCTGCAGTTGTACTTTTAGTATGCTAAACAAGTATATTATAAGTCTGCAAAATTTGAGCAATTAATTTTTTTACTTAGTGCACTTTAATTGTCCAGCCAAAGATTTACTTATGTTTGATTATGCTAAAGTGGAACTACTGCAAGTATACTTTAGGTGCACTTTAAATAATATCAGTCTTTAAATGCAAAACATTTAAAGATCATCATCAGCAGTGACATTAAAACATATTTTAGGCTTAATAATTAATAATAAGTTTTATATTAGTAAGTCTCAAGCAATATGTTAGTAAATATATGAATAAACCTGAACTATACTTAGCATATTAAATCTATTACATTTTACTAGGGTAATTTTATTTAGCTGAACACTGTCTAACACAGTTTACTTCTGCACTGAAAAATACAGTGGATAAAAGTACATAATATACAGAATATGTCTATCTTTTGAACTTTGTTTCCTCAGATAAACAAAGATATTTAAGAAAAATTTATGCCTGTATGACAGTTGGTCGGAAGCAATGGTTAATAATTTTTAAAAAGTGTAGATTCTGAGTATTTTTCTTACCTACTGTTTCACTTCAAAAGACATTGCTTTATCCAGTGGGGTTGTATGGATTACAGTCACAGTGTGTGTGTGGTTTTTGAAGCGTCAGCTTCACTTAACTGGTACAGCTGCATCTCAGCTTTGTTGAATGGACCAATAAAGTTTAATCTTGAAAGCTGAGAGTTTTTCTTGCAAAGAGAGAACAAACTCATCTCAACAATACAGCATAGCAGCAGATAAAAACAGATAAAATCTCTCAACTTTACGACTAACATGAAATAGGAAGTGCTTACAGATTCTCAGGGCTTGTCCAAATACCCACACTTACAGTCTTTGCACTTGAGCACAAGTGTGTGTAAAACTCTTCATTACTGTGTCATATGGGACACACTTGTAGTGTTGTAAATAGACAAGGTTATTATAGTTTTGCTTTTTTTTTAATTCGTTTGATTTTAATGTAGTTTTGAAATTTGCAATAAAATTTAATTTCATTTTCATTAGTTTTAGTAATACTTTTGTTAGTTTTAGTTTAGTTTTTAATTTGTGAGCACATTTCTATTTTGTTTTTATATAGTCTATTTTCAGTATAAGTTTTAGTTTTATTTAAAAAAAAAATCACTTCCAGAGCGCAGACCAAAGATTTAATTTAACCTTATGACGCAAACGTCTAGTGACACAAAATTAAAGCATGCTGAGCTTGATTAGGTGGTAAAAGTATACAAGCAGTCAAGCATTTTTACTCCATAAATCTACACAAGTTGTGCTTACATTATCATAATAAAAAGCAGTAAATGTGTTATAATATTTAATTAGAAAATAAAAGTAATTTGTATATATTGGATATTTTATCTTATTTAACCATAATCATGATACTGCAACTGTCATGTCTTGACTAATACTTTAATTTGGATGCTCAGGTAAGATAATGAAGCATGAGTCGGGCAGATCCATTTGCCATTTTTTATTGAGGATTTTCATCAAAGACATGGTCAAGGCAGGCAGGGTCAGACAATGGCAAACAGGTGTAAACAGCAAGACAAAGAGCCAAGTCTGTAACACAGGCGAGGGTCGATCCATGTGAATTATCCAAAGGGTGACTAAAATGAGTAATCCAGACAAGCGAGAGTATCAAAAGGCAGGCAAAGCAGATTTCAGTTCGATAAAACAATGCTGAGGGTTCAAGACACAAATGACTAAAAAACAAGAACAAGACAAAACTAGAAAAAGCGACTGAACTGCCCTATCTGGCATCCTAGGTGTACAGTTTTTAACAACAACTGTCAGGAAGTTATATTAAAAAAAAAGGGTCTCTGAAACTTTAAAATGGCAGTAAATGGGCCATTTTCAATGGCTGATGGAGAATGTGAATCCATCCATGGTGTAACAGTCAGTGAGATGGGAATGTCAAAGGCCTCTGGTGGCAAAGAAATGCATTTTTGGACAAAAATATCGTGATATTTAAAACTTTATAAACATAACTGGAACTAATTGAATTCATATAATGTTCAAAATAGTGCTGAAGTGCAGACACTATTGCAAAACAAAACACCAGTCACAAATCGAGTACAAAACAAGGATTTGTAAAGAAAAATGTCAGAGGATTTTGATATAAGCCAAGAGGAGACTGGTTTTCCTTTGCTAAACTAAGAGAAAACCTTAAAAATACAGTCTTTTAGATGCATATGTGACCCTCTCTGTGAAATCCTGGCTAAAGTCTCAAAATCATATTTTGAGATAACAAACATCAAAGTTTGATTTCATCCATTGACATTGCCTTACTCAGTCAATATTAAAGATATCAAGATTACATTTTGACGTAATGTTCTTCACCTTATGAAGGATGATTTTATGTAAAGCCAGGGTCACTTAATTGTATTCATGTTTTCCCCGCTAAGTTGAAATGTGCTATGTACATAAGCTATAGACATAAGAAATGCACTATATCATATAAATAAATCTTCTTCTTCTTCTTAAGCATAGAGGTTTTTGGTCAAATTAATAAAATCTCTGTCATATGGATTTAACAGAAGGAAATTAATGATCATCCAAATGGTGAAATTTCATCTGGTCTAGAGGAAATAGTGTTATAAATACTTCAATTAAAAATGATCTCCTGAGGTTGGTGGTTATCATTTTTTGAAACTTCAGCATTAAAAATACAGTTTCAGTTCTTATTTAGTGAGTGTCCAGTAAGAGTGGACCTATTGTAAAACATTTTCCTCATGTTCAACAGCAGTCAGTGAAGAACGATGGCGTCTGTTAAACGAAAGCTTAATGACACACTGGATGATCTGGAAGAAGAAAATTTGAAGAGATTTAAGAGCTACTTAAGAGAAGATGGACCTATTCCAGTTTCTGTACTGGAGAAAGCAGATGCAACTGACACAGTAGATCAGATGCTGGATCGTTTTGGACCAGAAAGAGCTGTGAAGATCACACTGGATATCCTGAAAAAGATGAACCAGAACCATCTTGCTGAACAGTTAGAGAACAAACACACCAAAGGTAATAAAGAAAAAAACATATTATGTCAAACATGAAATGTAAAAAAAAAAGTGCTAAATCTTTTCATCTCTCTTTCAGTCAAGATAATCAGCTGTGCTCAGACTGAAGTCAGAGTTGATCTAAATACTGAAACAGGTGCAAAAGTAAATGCTACAACAGTAAAAGCATATGTTGGTTTAATTCTAGATTCTGCACAAAGTTTACTGTATAAATCATATTACATTATTCAAGATTTGTTACGTTGTTTATATGCTGCAAATGTTTAAATATATATGTTTATTAAGAGTTCAGATGCAAAAGTACGTCTAAGTACATCTGACGTTCTTCTTTAAAATTTGCATTTCTTTCTGGCTACTATGGTATAGGTTTCTATGCAAGTACTGCTCCTTCTGTGTGGGTGGAGGCTGGGATTTAGCATTCATTTTCATTTGATGTGAAAGTACTTGATGAACATATACTATGTGCCAAGAGCATTCACTCAGTATCGTAGTAACCTGTCGGATTTACAGCACATTTCTATTTCTTCTGAAAGACATGCAGTGAGTGGCTGGTAAACAGGAAGAATAGAGTGAACTTTATATGTTGGCAACATGCAAGCTTTTGATGTGAAAAAAAAAAAATCTAATTATGTGTGAAAGGTTAAGCCTATTATTAGGTTACTGCTGTTTCAATATACTGTACATCAGTGTTTATTCTTCATCATCTTCTTTTTATTATAAGTGGTTATTATGATTATGTGCATTTTAAATGTCTAAAAGATTAAATATCCTAAACATTATGTGGATGTAAACACTAAGAATCGCTCACTTACTGTCTTTGGCTCAGAGCCAAAAGCTGCACTAATCATCCAGTGTGATCATGCGCTTCAGTAACCAGCCTACCAGGGGCAGATCTAGAAAATCATTTTTAGGGTGGCAAAGGGGTGGCATGGGGTCTATGAGTGGTGGCAACACCAAAGCAAGCCCCCATGCATAGTTTTGGGGGATTTGTAATCTGTCATATACAGTTGTGTTCACAAATATTGTATTACCATTAGGTGATCATCTATACTGTTTAAAATGAAAAAATAAATTACTTTTCAATATCCATCACGGCAACAAGTCAATACACAACATAAAAAATTTCAACAGGTTATAAATGTTTCTGAGCTTGTGTCACTAAAGAAAACATGCAGTTCTATTAAAATGACATAGACTACTGTAGATGGTATAAATCATGTTTTAATGGAAGTTTAAGAGCAACAAAAACTTTTGAATTTCCTAACATTAGAAAGAAATGCACTGAAACTGGATCATTTTTGAAAACAATGTTGGATTTTCTTTTAATAACAGAGGTGGGAATGTCTGTAATCACCCACAACACAACATCAAACATATACTCTAGCAAGACCCCAGCAACTGCATAGCAAGACCCTAGCAACCACCCAAAATATCTTGACAACGCTTTAGCAAACATCTAGAGCATCTGACCAAACTATTGTTTTTAAACAAGACTTTAGGACAAACCAGCATAAATTTGTCTTTTTTAAACTTTTTAATCTAGTTATCACAGGTGATCTTAAATGCTTACACACAATTCAAATACACAGATGACTTTTCTTCCAGTGAACACTCATGAGATCAATAACACTACAACAACACTGCAACAGAAGAGGAATTCAAAGTTTGATTCAGGAATCAGTCAGGAATTATTTTTGTAGCTCAATTGGTATTATAGTATACAACATTATTTAAATTACAGATACAGATGTATAATACAGCAATGAACTTTTGGGGAACAAAAATAACTAAAATCAGTTATATTAGGCCTATGTTAACAATTGAGAAAACTGCAATAAGACTAGATTCTTACCTAACTCTTCTATTAGTTTCTGTGATCGACATTTTCCTATTGATTTCATGTTATTGTTTCGTCAGACATGGCAAAAAGTCCTATATCCATGATGAAAGTGAAAGGGGCGGTCTGAGAGTCAGATGATCAAAAACTTACGCAATGAATTTCAAACAAATCCGGACAGGATTAGATTTCTCAGAGGACTTCTGAGTTACCCGTGAAGCAGTAATGATCTGATTCATGAACAATTGTAAAAACAATTTGTTAGTGAAGTGGGCCACGCTTTGTGTTTCTGACTCAAAAAGAATTGGTTCATAAGAGTCATTTGTTAATGAAGCCGACTACACTGGGCACAGTTAATTGAAAGACGTGTTTGCCATTATTTTGCATTACGAAAAGTAGCACATGAAACACTACTTACATTTATATTTTATTCAGTCATAATCATGGGGTGGCAGGTGAGGTGGCACAGCTTTTTTTTTTAGGGTGGCAGCTGCCACCCCGTGCCACCCTGGTAGATCCGCCCCTGCAGCCTACTGATCAGAACCGGTTTTTTTTATTAAATATAAGGTAAGCCATAATGACTTCCGAGTCATAGGGCTCAAGTACAATTCAAGTCTCAAGTCATTGTTGTCAAAGTCTAAGTTGAGTCCTTTATTATATTATTAGTTGAACACAATCTTGCTACTCAAGCTGTGTATGAACATTTCATATATTTATTTGTTTCTTTTCTATTTTGCATTTACTTGTACTTCCACTTTTCAGTACTTAAGTACATTTAAGATTTAAAAAAAAATACTTTTTGTACGCAAGTACAATAAATATCACATGCTTTAAGACTTTTACTCAAGTAATATTCAAAACGGTGCATTCAACATCTACCTAAGTCATTTTCTGGTAAGATATCTGTACTTTTACTTAAGTATGGCTTATAGGTAACACTACTTTCTTTCTCCTCACAGATCAGCAGAAATCCTCAAAGACAGAAAAGAAACACAGAGAAAAACAAGGTAAATCAACAACATATAAAACAGTGTTTTACAGCCAGAATGTTAACAGTATATAGTAAGGCCTGAGCTACAACTACACCACTCCAGTTTCTCATGATAATGAGATCCTAATGAAGAAAATACTAAAGCATCCAGTATGGCTGAATTAACTCTGCTGGAATAAAATATATAAACACAGAATGTTTGTTAATTCATGGCTGCTGTGATTCTACACAAGAATTAGATATTTCATAATGATTCCCCACCAAAATAAATGACTCAATCTAAAAATGATCAACACAAAACAGCATCTAACTCACATTTCAGAAGAATTACAGAACTGCAGTGCATATCTGTGGATTAACTTTTACATTGACCTCAAAGCTCCGGCCAACTATGAGCGTGGCATTAGTTAGCATGATAAGAACTGTGCAAGAACATACAATTAATTGCATAATATGTATGTATTTGGTTTGGTAAACATAATAAAAAATGTATCATAGAAATGTTAAGATTACGTAGTATAGAGTAAATTTGCTTGAGAAATGAATGTTGTGTAATATAAAATATTAAGACTTGTTTTATTACGTTGCATGTGGAATCTAACCCCTGGTTTCACAGACAAGGCTTAAGCCTAGTCACAGACTAAAATACATACATTTATATGAATCTTGATGTCTGTGTGCCTAAATGATACAGTTGTTCAAAATGTTTTCTGCACAGCAAGTCTTTCAAAATAACTGATAGCTGAAATGCTGCTGGATCTCATACTGTAGTTTCAAAAGGGTTGGTAATGCAAAAATCAAAACCTATTAATGACACACACACTGATATCAGTGAATTGGGTCACTTCATGATAATTGTCACATTCAAAGTCAAGGGTGAAATCTGAAGTGTCACATAATGACTCATTTAATCATCTCATTAACTTCACTGAGCAGTGTTAATTTCACACCAAGGATTTTGTTGTTTTAAAACGTATAAAAAAAAAAGAATCTTCAGTGCAGTAAGACAAAATACTTATAAGTAATAAAGACCTGTTGCTTTTATTAAAGCAGTGTTCAGGGTTCCCACTCATCCTGAAAAACCTGGAAAATTTATTACTAATTTTGGAAAAATATTATTTAAAAAAAGGAATTGTGTTCTTCTTTAGCAAAGCCTGAAACAAATAATGCTAGTAGTAGAAAATGTTTGAACTGCCATAAATCGTAGCTGGCCAGTTTCTGATCCAAACGCACAATTAGCAGGCAGCTCTTCTGTTTTATTTCAGTTAATCTCTGTTCTGGACTTGCACACAAACTGTATTGCAAGCATTTTCCAAAATGTGATTTGTGTGGAAATATTACGAAGTCTGTAATCAGGACATTAACAAAGGCCAGAGATGCTGAAGACAAACGCAAAGAGGTGAAAATACTGGAAGTGCAAGCTCACTGTTCACGATACGCGAAATATTGGAAGAAAAATCCATAAAATTTAATTGGGGGGTGTTTACAATATATTAATATATCTCTGAGGGGAACTCAGAAAAGCTTAGATGTTTTTTTCTTTTCATCTTGCCACTGTATTATCCATATTAAAGTAGTATTTCTAAGCACAGTGCTGCTTTGTTTACAGTGGTAACCAGGGAAACACTGTATGGCTGCTGTTTCATAAGCACCAGAGAGTGCTGTCAGAGAGTGAATTTATGCTCTCAATCAACCAGTGTGCTGTTTTTGTTTCCTACAGATATATTTTATGTAGCATCATTTCACAAAGATAAAGTTAGACCAATCTGTTTTTGAAATTAGATCAGAAACTGCTCATGTATGTACATTCTTTCTATGGATCGTAATGCTGGACGATATGGCCAAAATTTATATCACAATATATTTCTTAATTTCAGTCTATACAATATAATTTGATGTGAGCAATATTTTAAAACGCCTCAGAATTACTGCCTAGAACGCCCACAACAGATGTCTATACAAACTTCTGAAAAATGAATTTGCTAAATCTATGAAACCTCCTTCTATAAAACTATATAATATTACAGAAACAAATGGTGCAAACAAATTAATGTTCACCTTTTAATCATATTTAGCCTTCATACAAACAAGAAATATGAAATTATCATCAAATAAACATCAGACTTTCAGACCCACTTTATTAATATTGTTATATTTAACTAAACTACAGTATAACATAGGCTGATTATTCATATAGACTGAAACAAAAGTGCTTCAGCCAGGATGAAGAATATGAAAAGTTCTGCAGAAAACAGAAAAAAAGAGTGAGCAACAACAAAAACATGCTGCTGGACATGGGGTTATTGGAAATACCAAATCCATTATTTAAAACACCCACGCCGCACTTCTATTTTGAAATGTGCAGCGCTCGTGTTTATTCAAACAAGTCAACCGCCACAAATAAATCAATGTATGGGAAACACTGGTAATGTATATTGAAATATCGGAAATCATATCACCGTTATTGGAAAAAAAAAATAATATCGCAAAATATATTGATACTGAATTATTGTCCAGCCCTACTGGATCGTGATTAAAATGCAGTGGTTACCTCTAATTTTAAATGGCTACAGAAAGTTTGCCCTGTAATAGAGCAAAACAACTTCTTGTTCATGTAGTCGTATTTTCATTCTAACTTATCTCTTGCTTAAAAAAAAAAAGAACAAATTGGAATTTACTTCTAATGACAAAAGCCATGAAAAAATTGAGATTGGTGCATCACTACTGACGTTTGACAGTTTGAACATTGATGTTTCCAAACCTTCTATCTAATGTTACATTTTAAGAGAAGTATTTCAGTAATTCAGTAACTTGTTAACTAATGATTTTGATTATTGTCAAAAGTAGGCTATTAGTACTTCTGTACCACGTCGATACAGAAATTTTAAAAATGTAACAAAAACTTCTGTGAATATTTACATCACTTTCTATGAACAGTGATGTGCAGTGGCCAATCAGAGGTGTTTAAGTTTGTCAGAATCCACTCATTTTTCACATCACCCTTTTAACCCTCTGGTGCTCTTCGGTCACTTCTGACCGAAAATTTTTCTGTTTTAAAATTTTAAAAATCACAGCTTCATCGGAATGGTATGAAACTCTGTGACTTTTATGCCATTTGGAATGTCAACACAAAAAAAAATTGAGGGCATGATTCAAGCAGGCTAAGTGGTCGTAAAAAAAATAGTCACACTTGTACTCTTCGGTCTAAAATGACCGACCATAGGAAATGAATGGGAAATCGACAAAAATACAAATATTCAGAGAATTTTTGTGTGTACAATCTACAAATCCTCCACAATGCTGAAAAAAAGTACACAGCAGTGAAGGGGTGACACTCTAAAACACACCCATTCATAAACACACCCATTCACACACACACACACACACACACACACACACACATTATATACACACCTCTCTTCGGTCACTTTTGACCGAAACATTTTCGGTTTTGAATTTTTCAAAAAATCACAGCTTCATCAGAACGGTACCAAATTCAGTGACTTTTATGGCATTTGGAATGTGAACACACATAAAAAATGAGGGCACGATTCCAAAAAAAAAAAAAAAAACAACTTGTGCTCTTTGGTCTAAAATGACCGACCACAGGAAATGAATGGGAAATCGACAAAAATACAAATATTCAGAGAATTTTTGTGTGTACAATCTACAAATCCTCCACAATGCTGAAAAAAAGTACACAGCAGTGAAGGGGTGACACTCTAAAACACACCCATTCATAAACACACCCATTCACACACACACACACACACACACACACACACATTATATACACACCTCTCTTCGGTCACTTTTGACCGAAACATTTTCGGTTTTGAATTTTTCAAAAAATCACAGCTTCATCAGAACGGTACCAAATTCAGTGACTTTTATGGCATTTGGAATGTGAACACACATAAAAAATGAGGGCACGATTCCAAAAAAAAAAAAAAAAACAACTTGTGCTCTTTGGTCTAAAATGACCGACCACAGGAAATGAATGGGAAATCGACAAAAATACAAATATTCAGAGAATTTTTGTGTGTACAATCTACAATTCCTCCACAATGCTGAAAAAAAGTACACAGCAGTGAAGGGGTGACACTCTAAAACACACCCATTCATAAACACACCCATTCACACACACACACACACACACACACACACATTATATACACACCTCTCTTCGGTCACTTTTGACCGAAACATTTTCGGTTTTGAATTTTTCAAAAAATCACAGCTTCATCAGAACGGTACCAAATTCAGTGACTTTTATGGCATTTGGAATGTGAACACACATAAAAAATGAGGGCACGATTCCAAAAAAAACAAAAAAACAACTTGTGCTCTTTGGTCTAAAATGACCGACCACAGGAAATGAATGGGAAAACGACAAAAATGCAAAAATTTAGAGAATTTTTCTGTCTCTTTCTCACACATCCACACACACGCACAAATGAACTGTAACACAGCAAAGTGAGAATATGTAAAATAAAAAAAATATATATAAAAAAATTACATATCCAGAGTGCAAAAGACACACACTCTCTTGCATATACAAATTCAGAGAGTATCTATGTATACAATCTACAAATCAGCTGCAACGCTGAAAAAAGTGAAGGGGTGACACTGATGTAGACACATCCACTCACACACAGACGTGCACACACACACACACACACACACACACACACCTATGAACTACGGTGTCTATAAACAGAGCAGAGTTTTGAGAATATGTAAAATCCATTCAATAACTCAGTCATAATTCAGCGAAAGCTCACAACAGTGAAGGGGTGTTACTCTAAAACATACACATTCATAAACACACACACACACACACACCTATGAACTGTGCATTTGGAAGCTCGGGCTTGTTCCATTACATTGTTTCGAGCGTTTTTTTCCTTTTTTTGAAGAAGCTTTGTGTCAACAGCATAAGAAGTAAAAAAAAAAATAATAATAATAATAGTCACATGGCGATATGTTCCTGAAGGTCATGCATCGTTTGTTTCACAACTTGCTTACCCAGGTTTCTCTCATGTCCATGGACTGTACATTTACCCATTTTTCTCAAATATCTCAGACGAGTGACAGCTTGTCATTTTGATTTCTTGCAGCTCTTGTTCTTGTCATCAAATCTCACAACCCTTGACTGTGTGTGGAATGTTTTCTGTCTCTCTCACACATCCACACACACAAATGAACTGTAACACAGCAAATTTTGAGAATATGTAAAATATAAAAATTTTTAAAAAAAAAAAATACATATCTAGAGTGCAAAAGACATAAAGTGTTAAAAAGGAATTAATTGTATTTTTTTTTTTTTGTACAAATTCTGAATTAAAAAATGGGTAACAAATACTTCCTTGTGTTCTCTTTCTAACACAATGTTTAGGTTTGACTGTAATCATAATACAAAAAATTAACACTTCAAATCATATTTATAACAAAAAACTATCCCAAACTGGATAAGAAATAGTCTTTGAGATTATTTAAATGTATGTTCAGCTATTCCACCTAATAAAAATGCTGAATCAATTGTCTAAAAACAACTAGGCAATTCACAAGCTGCTCTGTAGAGAACTATACAGGCATCAAGTTACACCTGTCATTACAGATGTTTTTCTCGTTTTTTACAACCAGATGGCGCTAATCTGCCTTCAAAAATTAGTGTTGAATGGCTGAGTCTCTATTTTAACCTGAAATACTGCATTAATTAAAAAATAATAATTTAAAAAAAATAAATAAAATTTTAATTATTCTCAATGGCAAAAAAATGGATATTAATTACAGCATAAATATTAATTATTACCACAAAACCCTCTCAAAATGCAAAATAAAAAAGAAAAAAATATTATTAAACAAAAATGAATTTGAATAGTTTTACTGAAAAAAATTACAAGATGCGTTACAGGTGTCCGGTCACTTCTGACCGCGAAGAGCACAAGTGTGACTCCCGAAACGAAGAGCACCAGAGGGTTAAAGCAACATTTAATTTAAAATATTTGAAGGACACATGCCAATATTTTAGAATATTTTCTTTAGTATTATTGTTAGCATAAATAATGAACTGATTTAATTTATTTTTATTTTCAAATAAGTAAATAAAATAATTTAATACTTCCAACATGTTTTGTTTATTTTGCTGTGGGACTGAAATTGGTTCTGAAAATCATTTGTTGTATAAAAAAATGTGTTGTATGTATAATTAAGATCTCAAATTAAAGAGCCTATTTTATAGTTAAGCTTCTTAGTTAAGTCATGGCCATAAACTGTATGTTTTTAAAGACTTCTTGAGAGAGGAATATATTACTTTAGTGTGTTCTCCTTGTCTTTTATTCCTGCCATGATTAAAATAAAAATTAAAATTTCCTGGAAAAGTCCTGGAAAATGATCACCAAAAAGAGTGGGAACCCTCAGTGTTGCTTCTCAAGTGGAAAATGAAAGGAAAGTCAGAAAATAGAAAAGGAAAGAGAAGGTGAGAGGAGGTTTACCTATATAAAACAGCTTTTCTCTAAGAACAGTTCAATAACATGTGAAGACAGCATTGTTCTCTTTCCTACAGTAAGCTACTTTGACATGTTGGTTTGGCTTTGAATCCCGGTGCAGGACAGTGCTGCTCTAGCAGTATCAATATAATATGTTTGCCTGCAGCAGTTAATAATATTGTCATATTATTTAATGCCATTTCCTCAATCCTGTTTATTATTATTATTATTATTATTACAGAGGTACTAAAGCTGCACAAATTCTTGGAAACTCACAAATCCTACATGAGGAAGAAAACACAACATATTTTTGAGGGCAACAAAGAAGATGAAACAGATCTCAAGGCTGTTTACACAGAACTGTTCATCACAGAGGGAGATATGAAAGATGTCAATCATGAACATGAGATTCTGAAGATTGATGATGTTTTTAAGAACAAAAAAACACAGGACAAACCAATCAAATGCAATGATTTATTTACTGAACTGAGGAAAAACAATGAGAAAAAGACTGTGCTGACTAAAGGCATTGCTGGCATTGGAAAAACTGTCTCTGTGCACAAGTTCATCATGGACTGGGCAGAAGGAAAAGCAAATCAGGATATACACTGTGTTTTCCTGCTTCCATTCAGAGAGATTAACTTAATGACAGATGAAGATTTCAGTCTTCATGGACTTCTGCTGGAATTTTATCCTGAACTGAAGAACCTGGAGAAATCAAAGCTATATGAGGAATATAAGCTTGTGTTTATATTTGATGGACTTGATGAGAGTCGTCTGCCTCTGAATTTTAAAGGTAGGTCTCTAAACACTGTTGAGAAAAAAGCATCTGTAGATGTGCTGTTTACAAGTCTGGTCAAAGGGGATCTGCTTCCATCAGCTCTTGTGTGGATGACATCACGACCAGCAGCAGCCAATCAGATCCCTCCTCGCTATGTGGGTTTGTTCACAGAGGTGCGAGGATTCACTGACCAACAGAAGGAGGAGTACTTCAGAAAGAGAATCACAGATGAGAATCTGTCCTCCAAAATCATCTCACACATTAAGACGTCTCGTAGTCTCTACATCATGTGCCACATTCCTGTGTTCTGCTGGATCACGGCCACAGTACTTCAGGATATTCTCATTGAGAACAATGCAGAGAACATCAGCACAACAATGACCGAAATGTACATTCACTTCCTGCTGATACAGATGAATATGAAGAACCAGAAGTATGATGAACAAGAAGAAAGACAATGTACAGAGCCCTTACAATTAAATAGAGAGATGATTTTGAAGTTAGCCAAACTAGCATTTGAACAGCTGAAGCAGGAAAACATTGTGTTCTATGAGAAAGATCTAAAAGCATGTGATATTGATGCGAGTAAAGACACTGAGTTCACAGGAATGATTGCTGAGATCTTCAAAAGGGAACATAGACTTCATACAGCAAAGGTCTTCTCTTTTGTGCATCTGAGTGTTCAAGAGTTTCTCGCTGCAGTGCATGTGTTCGTCTGCTACCTGAACAAGAACATGCAGGAGCTTCAGTTTTTCTTTGACAAGCCAGAAGAAAATATCACACTGCAGGAGCTACTGCAGAAGGCTGTTAATAAAGCCAGGAGGAGTCAGAGAGGACATCTGGACCTGTTCCTGCGCTTTCTGATGGGCATTTCACTGAAATCCAGTCAAAACCTGCTCACAGGTCTGATCACACACACTGAAGACACCACAGAGAGCATCACAGAAACAACTGAATACATTAAACAAATACAAAAAAGGAATATATCAGATGAAGCTTCAGTCAACCTATTTTACTGCTTACTTGAGCTCAAAGATCATTCATTATATGTGGAAATACAGGGTTACCTCAGTTCAGATGAACATCCAGGAAGAAACCTCTCATCTTCAATGTGCACAGTGCTGACATATGTACTGCTCATGTCAGAGAAGGTGCTGGATGAGTTCAACCCAAAGAGGTTCACGTCGTCATCTTCAAACTACGAGAGACTCATCCCAGCTGTGAGATGCTGCAGAAAAGCACTGTGAGTTCACTGACTGATGTTTAATTTAAGCTTTTGTTGTATATCACTAAATAATTAAATGTAAAAATATTGTGTGAAGTGTTGTTTTGTGAAGCTGATTTATGATGGACTGAAGATTTCACACTGTTGACTGAATATACTGAGGTTTGACATTCACTTTCACCGAATCACATGGTCAAATATGTGGATAAATAGGTGTCTCATAACTATAACTAGCAGATATTTCCCCTGTCTATATTGTAGTATGATTGTATCAGTGGCATTTTCTCCAAGAACAAAAGACAGGCAGTGCCTACTCAAAAAAACCTGATGAGAAAACAGTCAGGGTTCCCAACCATCCTGGATAACCTGGAATTTTGTAATGCAGTGTCCCAGTTATGAGATTGAAATAACTTGCAAACTGTAGTTATTCAATAGTTCATAACCTGTTGTTAATATATTAATAGCCTATATACAAACAGTGAGGTCTTAATTTATTGTCACTGTAATTAACACTTTTTTTTTGGTTAATTTTTATAATTTAATTTATTGTTTTAACCTTTACTGGTCATTAATTGCATTAGTATTAAAAGTTTCTTAAAATGTACAAATACATTAAGCCTTTGCCCACAGTTAAACATAACTACTTAAAAAATTAAATGCTGTCAAAATGCATACAAATACTTACTAGATCACATTGTTAAAATACACCAGTTAGGATTAGGAGTAGGTTTAGAGTTAGGGTTAGTGGCAAATGGATATACAGTTTATACAGTATAATTAATACAGTGTACTATGCAAGGTCACTATAAAACATGGAAACCCAATGTATGTATCTGTGCTTAATGTATTTGTAAACATTTTAAGGATCACTGAATTTTAGTGCAGTTAATGTCCAATAAAAGGTGGTTTAAAGCACTTAATTTATGAAATTTTTAAGATTTTCTGTTACCCAATCTAAAATGAGAACAATCTGCAGTTAATAAGTTGACAACAAAGTGTTATATATGACAATAAATTAACCCACTATTTAAATATAGTCTATTAATGTATTAACTACAGTTTATAAACTGCTAATAAACTATACAATTTTTGAAATTATATAGAAGTGTTTTGGTATTGTGTTCGTATTATAACATGTTATGTAGTACAAACATGCACTCCAGATTATAAACTATATAATCTGATAAATTCACATTAATATGGCTGTTTGTTTTGTTCTCTTCACAGGCTGTGTGGGTGTCATCTCACTGATCAGTCCTGTGAAAGTTTATCTTCAGCTTTACAGTCATCAAACTCTGTCCTGAGAGAGCTGGATCTGAGTAACAATGACCTGCAGGATCATGGAGTGAAACTTCTTTCTGATGGACTGAAGAGTCCAAACTCTAAGCTGGAGATATTGAGGTTTAAGTTTTAAAATACTTGATTATTTATTTAAAATGTAAAAAATCAGACTAAGATTAATTCTGTATTAAATTACTGTGTTGTTCTTGTTCAGATTGTCCATATGTAATCTCACTGCTCAGTCTTGTGGGAGTTTGTCATCAGTTTTACAATCATCAAACTCTGTCCTGAAAGAACTGGATCTGAGTAACAATGACCTGCAGGATTCTGGAGTGATGCTTCTTTCTGAAGGACTGAAGAGTCCAAACTGTCAGCTGGAGATACTGAGGTAACTGGTTTTCCATAAAATAATTAATAAAATGCTACCAGAAGGGGGATGCTCTGAGAGCGGCAATACGTGTCTGACCGAGCTCCTCGCTGTATAGCTGAAATTTTTACGAAAGAGTCGTCCTAATTGCTTAAAGAGTACACAGAATTGAGGAGAAAGTGATCAGGATGTCCCTCGACGCCTTTTGGTCGCAGTCAGATTCGACTAGCAAACAAGCTAGAAGAAATACACGGCAGAACAAGAGTGCTATCGCCAAGCAAGATGGCGATAACCCAGGCCCAACAGCTTCTAACGAAGCTGCATTATCGGGAGATGCATTTAACTGTATCGTCGAAAAGGTGTCAGTTGTTCGTGAAAAGAAGTTACAGGCGATATGCGATCCAATTTCTGAGATATCAGGCAAGTTGGACAGTATGTTGGACAGCAGAGAATATCCGACCTCGAGGATAATCAAGTTAACAGCTCAACGCGCCTTGGATCTGTTGAGTCACTCCTGCAAAAAGCACTCGAATGTATAGAAGACCTTGAAAATAGAAGCCGGCGTCAGAATATCTGAGTCGTTGGTCTCAAAGAGGGCACTGAGGGGGTCGACCCGATAGCTTTTTTTGAAAATTGGATCCCGACCACATTGAACGTGAACCCAAAGGACGGACGGACCAAATTGGACAGAGCGCACCGTACCAGACCGCTGAGAAATGAAGGTAAACATCTGAGAGCGAGACCCATGATTGTTTGACTGTACAATTATAAAGACAAAAGACTGATCCTAGAAGCAGTGAGACGTTTGGGTGACCTCTGTATTGAGGGGAAAAAAGTTTTTTCAAGATTTCTTGGCTGGTGTGCAGAAGAAGAGAGCGGAGACGGCGGAGGCCCGATGAAGATTGTGGGAAGCGGGATTCAAATATGCCTTCATTTACCCTGCCACTATGAGAGTGTTCAACGCAGCCGGTAAGGACACATACATATCTACGACCGTTGAGGTGAACGCCTTCTTGGAATCGACTCAACAACCATAACATCCCCTGGCAGGTACTTATGATGTACAGAACGCGTGAAGTACTATTACAGTATGCAATTAGTGCATAGGATGACTGTGATAAATATTAGCCTGTTTGGCTTGGAGCACTGTTGACACAAATAACTTTAATTTATGACACACAAGGAAAATATCTTCGTGTCACAAAATTATGAGCATGAGACTCCCACGCTGTTACCTCTCTGTTTTCTGTTTCTCTGTCTATCTCTGAGAAGATTAGTCGACGAATGTGAGAGGTTCACAAATCTATATTACTCTATCCCCCGTTTGCGTTCAGGGTTGAGAGCTTATTGTACACCTGCTCAGCTCTGTTTTCACGCAGGTTCCTTGGTTTTTGTATTTCAAGCGGTTGTGGTTTACCTTCTTATCCATTTACTGTTATACTTTTTACTTTCTCTTTTCAGTGTGCACATTTTAAAACAATTAATACATACACATCTAATTGGTAATCTAATTATCAATGAGTAGTACTTGTAACTCTAACATAAGGATACGTACTTGGAATGTAAAGGGTGTCAACGATGTTGTTAAATGGAAGAAGATCTTAAATATTTTGAAAAGGGATAAAATTAATATTGCTTTATTACAAGAAACCCATTTGAATGACCTTGAACATCAAAAACTCGGAAGAGACTGGGTTGGCCAACTTTATTATTCATGTGGCGTAATAATATTGATCCACAAAAATTTACCATTTCAATTACAAACAAGTTATTCTGATAAAGAAGGTAGAATAGTCATAATAAAGGGCCTATTGTATGCAGAGGAGGTTGTGATAGCAAATATATATGCCCCAAATATATATGATGAAAATTACTTTGCTCAGGTTTATAATAAAATAGCATATCTAGACTGTAACAATGTAATTCTGGGGGGTGACTTTAATTGTTACCTTAATCCAGATATGGACAAATCACCGGCAGTTGCCATAGCTCCTAAAACTGCTAATATTATTAAAACTTACCACAGAAACAGTCCACAGGGGTGTGACAGATAGAGCCCCTGGCAATTTACATTCGAAATAATCCAAACATTTATGGTGTTAGTATTGGTAATAGACAACAAAAGATACTGCTTTATGCAGATGATATTTTGCTAAGTATAACCAACCTGCAAATATCATTACCTGAATTAACTGACTTGATTAAGCAAGTTGGAGTTATTTCCGGATATAAAATTAATTTTCACAAGTCAGAGATAATGCCGTTAGGAACACTAGACATGTCAGAGCCTAATTTTAATTAACCATTCAAATGGTCCCCTAGTAGTATCACATATTTAAGTATCCGTATTACACCCAAACTTTCACATCTTTATGATGCGAATATTAAAACATCAATATCTCGTATCAAGGAAGACTTCACAAGATGGTCAAAACTTCCAGTCTCTTTCTCAGGAAGAATAAACCTTATAAAAATGATAATATTTCCAAAAAATCTATACCCATTATCCATGACTTTTTTAAACCTGACAAATGCTGATATAAAAGATCTCTATAGTTCTATGTCTAAATTTATTTGGGCCAGTTAGCGACCTAAAGTGAAACTACAAACTTTACAATTGCCCACAGACAAAGGTGGATGGTCTCTGCCAAATTTTAAATATTATATATGGTCAATACAGGCTAGGATCTTCCTAGACTGGGTACATAAATCTGAAGATGCTCTGTGGGTAGATATAGAGCAAGAGTTTTGTAACCCAGTTTTTTGATCAACCTACTAGACAAGAAAACTCAAATTCCTGACAAGGTAAAAGAAAACCCACTCATTATCAGAGTTGTCAAAACCTGGTCACAGATCAGAAGATCTCGCAAGTATAGTCAGAACCTGCCTATTCTGTCTACATTGACCAGTAATACAATTTTTTACCCTATTTATATGGGCTCTCAATTTGGTAGCTGGATTAATTTGGGAATATACAGGATAGATGATCTCTTCCATAAGGATATTTTTATGTCATTTGATGAGCTACATTTAAAGCATAATATCCCCAAAAAAGATTTCTTTAAATACCTGCAGATAAGACATTTTGTTCATACTAGACACGGCTGTCTCACCCTGAATAGCTCTGATTTCATTTTGGATAGATTTTTTCTTAAGAATACTGAGGTTAAGCATTTCATATCCAAATTTTACTCCATGATAAACCAGTATAAAGCAGACAACCTGATTTCATTGCAGAAGGCATGGAGTAAGAACTTAAAATGTGACATTGACGAAAATGTCTGGAACGATATTATTAGACTACCCTTGAATATCTCAGTCTGCAATAGATTTAAAGAAATGCAATTTAATATTGTGCATAGAGCTTATATATCTCCAAATAAATATAGTAAAATAAATAATACTGTATCACCCCAATGTCCCAAATGCAATAATAGTATCGGCACATTCTTTCATTGTCTTTGGGAATGTCCTTTGATTGCTGAT